>NW_027195637.1:0-15000 GCF_038502225.1 Cherax quadricarinatus | reverse complement strand
TACAGATACTGTTAGTCTGAGGATAAAATGCCTACCTGCAGTTCGTCGCACTGCTGCTGCTTGTTCCTCTTCACATTATTTAATCTCGTTATTTGCGCTTAACTGAGATTTAATTAGGAACAATCTAGGTCAAACGTTACATAACGCATATAAAATTCCAGGTATTGTTTGCGATCGTTTAGAAACGGACATGTAATCACGCTAGAAAACAGTATGACTATCATGAAGAATGTTAATTTAAGGAGAAACGCTGATAAAGTCTACGGATAGCATCCGCCGCATTTCACTACCCCATTCCCATCCTGTGCGTGGTAGTCAAAAGAGGTACATAATGTGTCCAGGGACTGGGGCCCAAAGTTCTGACAGCTGAACAAGGTACAAAGGTAATGAATTTACAAGTTACAAAAATAATGAATCATGTAAGTAAATTTACTTATGTTTATACGTGGTTACCGTCATGAACAAATTATAAATTAATGAGCAATTCACACATCCACACCCGGTCACATCTGTAATGGGTTTTCAGTGCAAATATTAATTGTTGGGTCACACACACACACACACACACACACACACACACACACACACACACACACACACACACACACAAATAGGTGAGTCCACACACACACACACGAGCGTACATACACACACGAGCACACGCACTCATGCATGTATGAGTACACAAATACACACGCAAACAAGCACACAAGCACACACACACAAACACACACACACACACACACACACACACACACACACACACACACACACACACACACACACACACACACACACACACACACACACACACACACACACACACACACGTGGTAATGCTTTATTTACAGAGTGCATATCAGAGTATTTTTCCAGAATGGTCTGTAATATACCACTGTGGGTAAAATATTTTGACATATCTTGAACATTTCTGAGTGAGTTGTCTCTGAATTCATTAATTTAATCACACTCCAGTACATAATGACGCAGGGTGAGATATTTCGTTTGGTCTACATCTGGTGGTGGTGATTTAACCTGCCAAAGATACTTGTAACCCAGCCGGGGCCGGGCGGTAGTGACATCCAAGAGTCTGCTTATTTTGTTGGATGCACCATAGACATGTGGCTCCTCCTGCATGATAGAATCATGATAGATGGACTGACTTGTGTCAATCTCCCAGAGTCTTAAGTCAATAAAATTCAGTTGAAGTTCTTTTCGTATTATTGTTCTCAAACTGCTAACTGACAAGCCAAGATTGTAATCTACCCACTCTTTGAAAGCATACAGCTTAGCCAGTTTATCAGTTCTGTCATACATCTGAAGACCAATATGAGATGGAATCCACAGCATGTGCACTCTGACTCCACTGTCCACAATCCTACCATACCTGTGTCTGGCTTCTGACACAAGCATACCACAATTTATACTTAATGAGTTGAGAGCATTTATGGATGACAGAGAATCAGTTACAATTAAAGTGTCAACCTTAGATACATGGACGCATTTCAGTGCAAGGAGTATGGTAAACAGTTCTGTTTGAAAGCTAGAGGCCCAGTTATTGATGGGTTCTCCAATTTCTTTATGAGAGCCATCACTCTGTACGACAACAGCAGCACTACCAGCTGCACCAGTGGATTGGTGAACAGAACCATCAACGAATATAATTTGTGTAAGAGTGTGCTGTATGACTAAGTTATCAATACAGCTTAAGGCATCATGTTTGGCTTCAAGGCGAAGCTTTGGTTGTGATTGATGAAGTGTTTTGGGGGAAAATGGAGGAATGGTAGTTTGGAATGGGATAATATCCCATGGAGCGGAGAGGAGCCGCTGTTGCCTTACTTAACACAGATCATGTATCTGGTTCATGCGGATGTCGGTTCCAATTTGTTCGATTCATCTGGAGGGTTGTTCACGAGTGCTGAGGAAAGTTTGGAGGGCTTCTGTCCATGGATCTGAATGGGCCTCCCTGAACATATTAGCACCAATTAGGTTATTTCTTTCAGTAACACGATTTCTGATGCTTGGAATATCCAGCTCTTTCCGCATATTTAAAATTTTGGCAGTACGAGAGCGTCCTAGAATGATCCTCATTGCTTCGTTCAGCAGTTTTTCCAGCCCTCCATCAAGCTTCCAGTCAGACACAAGAGCAAGTAGTGGCGCAGCTTAATCAACCAATCATCTAATATAAGCAAGATAAGCTATTTTCATCACTTGTCCAGTCTTTTTAATTTTTCCTCCTCTCTCTCAACCTGTCTTCTTCTTTTCTTCTTACTCTCGTGGCATGATAACAGTTCAGTAATTACCGAAATTTCATCAGAGGTTCTCCCTCAAGTTAAATACAAATAGGAACTGAGTGTCACACTAAAGAGCTAAATAGACAGTGAATTGTACCTTCACACCGTGTGGAGCTGCATAGCTCCTATGGGTTTAGCGCTTCACGTGCAAAATTATATTAAATCTGATGTGTTGACTACTTACGTGAATTAAGTTGTCAGTTTATTTGTCCAGAACAACTGATTAATATTACATCTTTTATGTATGTTAATTAATTGCAAAGTAATATATAACTTGCTGTAGTAGGATATATAATGTAGTTTAAATGTAGCGAAGGAAAGTTTCATGGTATATATTAAGTTAGCTACATAACTCAATTAACTGACAATATTTTAGTCGCGACTAAAATTTTAGAGAGGCTAATTCTTGCTTTTATTTATTTTTTGCTAAAGTTGTTTTCTAAAAACATTAACATTCATCTTGGGTATGATGACACAACATTCAGAACAAGTGTTTAGTTGGGCTACGTTTAGTGGGGCTACGTTTAGTGGGGCTACGTTTAGTGGCGCTACGTTTTGTTAAGGAATTAAGTTCATTAGACTCAATAATAGACTGGTGAGTAAATTATCTGTGAACAGTCTTACTTGCTGCTATGACCACTCTACATGTAATATTCGTCTCTTCTTATTATTATGCAGTGATTTCACGAATTTTAAGAACTTCAACAAAAATGGACCAATCTGTCAAGTAGCTTTAACACTCCCACCAGGTCCAGACTACACTCACCAGGTCCAAACTACACTCATCAAGTCCAAACTACACTCTCACCGGGTCCACACTACACTCTCACCAGGTCCACACTACACTCTCACCAGGTCCACACTACACTCTCACCGGGTCCACAGGAACAGGGCACAGAACACAAAATAAAAGCATATATATACATATGGACTACACTCTCACCAGGTCCATGTGGGGTGTGCTACACTCTCACCAGATACTGCAACACAGGACATCGCTGCGGCTGAGCTGTGACGTAACAGGGTACGGTCTCCTCTGGAACGGTGAAGCACATCGTAGGAGTCACCAGGTCCACACTACACTCTCACCAGGTCCACACTACACTCTCACCAGGTCCACACTACACTCTCACCAGGTCCACGCTAAACTCTCACCTGGTCCAGACTACACTCACCAGGTCCACACAACACTATCACCTGGTCCACAATACACTCTCACCAGGTCCAGACTACACTCACCAGGTTCACACTACACTCTCACCAGGTCCACACTACACTCTCACCAGGTCGACACTGCACTCTCACCAGGGCCGGACTACACTCACCAGGTCCACACTACACTCTCACCAGGTCCACACTACACTCTCACCAGGTCCAAACTACACTCTCACGAGGTTCGCACTACACTATCACCAGGTCCACAATACACTCACCAGGTCCATACTACACTCTCACCAGGTCCACACTACACTCTCACCAGGTCGACACTACACTATCACCAGATCCACACTACACTCACCAGGTCCACACTACACTCTCACCAGGTCCACACTACACTCTCACCAGGTCCACACTACACTCTCACCAGGTCCACACTACACTCTCACCAGGTCCACACTACACTCTCACCAGGTCCACACTACACTCTCACCAGGTCCAGACTACATTCTCAACAGGTCCACACTTCACTCTCACCAGGTCAAGACTACACTCACCAGGTCCACACTACACTATCACCAGGTCCACACTACACTCTCACCAGGTCCACACTACACTCTCACCAGGTCCACACTACACTCTCACCAGGTCCAAACTACACTCTCACGAGGTTCACACTACACTATCACCAGGTCGACACTACATTATCACAAGATCCACACTACACTCACCAGGTCCACACTACACTCTCACCAGGTCCACACTACACTCTCACCAGGTCCACACTACACTCTCACCAGGTCCACACTACACTCTCACCAGGTCCAGACTACACTATCACGAGGTTCACACTACACCCTCACCAGGTCCAGACTACACTCTCACCAGGTCCACACTACACTATCACAAGGTCCACACTACGCTCTCACTAGGTCCACACTACACTATCACCAGGTCCACACTACACTATCACGAGGTTCACACTACACCCTCACCAGGTCCACACTACACTATCACCAGGTCCACACTACACTATCGCCATGTCCACACAACACTATCACCAGGTCCACACTACACTATCACCAGGTCCACACTACACTATCACCAGGTCCACACTACCCTATCCCCAGGTGCACACTACATTCAAACCAGGTCCACACTACACTATCACCAGGTCCACACTACACTATCACCAGGTCCACACTACTCTCTCACCAGATCCAAACTACACTATCATCTGGTCCAGACTTCACTCTCACCAGGTCCAGACTACACTATCACCAGGTCCGCACTACACTATCACCAGATCCACACTACACTCACTAGGTCGAGACTACACTCTCACCGGGTCCACACTACACTCTCACCATTTCCAGACTACACTCTCACCAGGTCCAGACTACACTCTCACCAGGTCTACACTACACTCTCACCAGGTCCACACTACACTATCACCAGGTCCACACTACACTACGAGGTCCAGACTACACTCTCACCATGTCCAGACTACACTCTCACCAGGTCCAGACTACACTCACCAGGTCCGCATTACACAATCACGAGGTTCACACTACACTCTCACCAGGTCCAGACTACACTTTCACTAGGTCCAGACTACACTCTCACCAGGTCCACACTACACTATCACGAGGTTCACACTCACCAGGTCCAGACTACACTTTCACCAGGTCTAGACTACACTCTCACCAGGTCCACACTACACTATCACAAGGTTCACACTACACTCTCACCAGGTTCACACTACACTCTCACTAGGCTCACTCTACACTCTCACCAGGTCCACACTACACTCACCAGGTCCAGACTACATTCTTACCAGGTCCACACTACACTCTCTCCAGTTCCACACTACACTCTCACCAGGTCCAGACTACACTCTCACCAGGTTCAAGCTACACTATCACCAGGTCCACATTACACTCTCACCAGGTCCACACTACACTCTCATCAGGTCCACACTACACTCTCACCAGGTCCACACTACACTCTCACCAGGTCCTCACTACATTCTCACCAGGTCCACACTACACTCTTACCAAGTCCACACTACATTCTCAACAGATCTACACTACACTCTCACCAGGTCCAGACTATACTCTCACGAGGTCCACACTACACTCTCACCAGGTCAAAACTACACTCTCACCAGGTCCACACTACACTGTCACCAGGTCCACACTACACTCTCTTCATTCCTTTCTGCTGTTTTTAACTAGCTATGCCCTTTTGCTCTGATTAAAATAACAAAAAATAAAAATGGGATTTATAACAAAAATTTCTGTAAGTTTGATGAAGATCTCGACTATTTACAATTAGCGATCCTCTCTATTCTTTGCAGGAATATTTCAACCAAATTCACCCAGTGAGGTGAAAAATACACAGAAGACTAAGTTTATGTTATTAATCCCGTGCGGAGGATGGCGACAAAGATAACATGCCCAGACATGTTCTACATACATCAAAAATTAAAAATTAAGCAAAATCATGATCTTTAATATTCTTTGAAGATAGCGTGACCACAGTGTTGGTATTGTAACCTTGTCTAAACTCTCCAGACTGAAGAATAGGTAGTTGAAATGAAGTTAAAAGTCTTCATGTATCCTCTTGATATATAAAAATATATATATAAAAAGGTTTTAAGACACATGTGCAAGATCTGGGTATCTTTATTGTAGACGTTTCGCCATCCAGTGGCTTTATCAATACAAATTCCGGGACAAGTTATATCGCGGAATTTGTATTGATAAAGCCACTGGATGGCGAAACGTCTACAATAAAGATACCCAGATGTTGCACATGTGTCTTAATTTCATCTTGTCGGTATTGTATACCATTATTTCACAAAAAGGTTTTAGATGGTAGTATAAGAAAGTCGCATAATTGATGGTGATGATGTGTTTGATGATGATGTGATTGATGGTGATGATATGTGTGAACGACATCATCCAATGAATGGTTCTGAAAACCGACAAATTGAAGAATTGAGACATGAAACGTATGAGAATCTTTAGTGAAGAAACGTTTTGCCACACAGTGGCTTCATCAGTCCAATACAAAGCAGGAAGGTATAAGGAGAGGATGAGTTTGAGGTAATCAGTCCCTCAGCCTGGAGTCGATATGTTCATTCCATCATTCTTGTAGGAAGTACAGCATAGGGCCAAAGAGGTGACTTATATACTGCAGTCACGTTAGACCAAGCAGGAGGAGGCGGGATCACAGTGGGACCTGTCACTAGTGTAAGTAGATCATCGTCCAAAGGTTGGACAAGTGTTGAAGAATTCTCTGTATCAAAATCCCATGATGTTGCAGTGTCTGACAGATGTGATGAATGGTTTCGGAAACCGACTTTGTATTGGACTGATGAAGCCACTGTGTGGCGAAACGTTTCTTCAGTAAAGATTCCCATACGTTGCATAAGTGTCTCAATTCTTCAACTTTCGGTTTTCCAAACCATTCATTTGATGATGTCGTTCACGCATATCATCACCATCAATCACATCATCATCAAACACATCATCGCCATCAATCACATTATCACCATCAATCACATCATCAACATCAGTCACATCACTATCAATCACATCATCACCATCAATCACATCATCATCAATCGCATCATCACCATCAATTATGCGACTTTCTTATACTACCAACTAAAACATTTTTAGATATTTTTTATTTATCATTGTATCAGAGGATACATGAAGACTTAAGTTCATTCCAAATACCTATTCATCAGTCTCGAGAGTTTAGACAAGGTTTGAACACTTGTCCAACCTTCGGACAAAGACCTACTTACACTACTTACACTGTGATCCCGCCTCCTGCTGCTTTAACTGCAGTATATAAGTCACCTGTTTGGCCCTATGCTGTGAGGGACCGATTACCTCAAACTCCTCCTCTCCTTATTCCTTCCGGCGTCGTAGTGGACTGTGGCGAAACGTTTCTTCAATAAAGATTCCCATACGTTGCATAAGTGTCTTAATTCTTCGACATCATCCTACACATCTCTAATAAAAAATTTAAGCTTTCCCGAAATGCCCGAAATGCTAAGAAATCAAAATTGTCATTAATATTTGCGATCACTGTCAGCCTCAGAGTTATCTCTGAGTTGCCAGACCTTGCTACGTGGAGGCCAGTGGTTCGTCTTTAAGGTCCACTTGCTGTGTTTTTGATGCTTTCCTCAGGTCCATGTGTCCAGGAGTCCATCTGTGTCCCCTCAGATGTTCTCCCTTCCCCACTTTCCCAAGGTCTGCCTTTGTAACCAGTATCTCCTTCTTTCCCAGGCCCATGTGTCCAGGAGTCCATCTGTCCGCCTCAGATATTCTCCCTTCCCCACTTTCCCAAGGTCTGCCTTTGTAACCAGTATCTCCTTCTTTCCCAGGTCCATGTGTCCAGGAGTCCATCTGTCCGCCTCAGATATTCCCCCTTCCCCACTTCCCCAAGGTGTTCTCGCTTTTCCCAGGTCCATGTGTCCAGGAATCCATCCGTAGGCCCCCGGATGTCTGCCCTTCCTCACTCCCTTAGGTTATTTTCCAGTCTCAGCCTTCCCCAGGTTATTTATCCCGAAGTTGGCTCAGCCACCCTCAGTGATTTAGCCAGATGAGAACGAGGTCTTGACTAGCTGGTCTACGGTAGAGACTGTCCAGGTGGGTGGAGTTACAGGAGGGGACACACAGAAATCTGCGTCCTGTAATTAAGCCTACCAAGACAGTGTAGACCGAAAGTCAGCCAGACGCAGCCAAGCTACCGTCCAGTTCGGCCACCAAGGTCTGGCCACTCAATGAAATTTTGGGAGTTCTATTTATGTTATACGCTTTATTTACATTAAATATAAGATATTTTTACTTAATTATTAATTTAAGTGGGTTTGTGAAAGTTTTGTTGTGACTTTATGAGTGTTCATGTGTTAATCTCTTTTATCTACCTTCTCGAAAACTGTAATAAGTGTCGAATTTCATATTTTTATTTAGTTATTTTTCTTACGTATTTACAAGATGCGCAGTGGTTTATATACGCTTGTGCACAATGACAGTTACATTGTATGACTTTTGGGTTATCCTGGGTAATGTACACATACGTAGATGAATGGTTCAGAGAACCGACATGTTGATAAATTAGACACATGTGCAACTCTTGGGTATCTTTATTGAGGAAACGTTTCGCCACACAGTGGCTTCATCAGTCCATACGTAGGAGAATCTTGAAGAACAGGAGGAGAATGAGGTAATCAGTCCCTCAACCTTGAGTCGATGTGTTCAGTCCATCAATCTTGAATAGAACACGGCATATGAGCGGAGAAGCAGCTTATAAACCGTATGGTAGGAGAGGTGCAGCAGTCATAGGTGGTGTCACATTTATTCAATGTGGAAGTAGGTCGTGCCCAAGAATTAGGCAAGCGAAGAATTCCTAAGTGTTAAGATTCCAAGAAGTTGCAGTGTCTGACAGGTTTGTAGATGAATGGTTCAGAGAACCGACATGTTGAGAAATTAGACACATGTGCAACTCTTGGGTATCTTTATTGAGGAAACGTTTCGCCACACAGTGGCTTCATCAGTCCAAGAGTTGCACATGTGTCTAATTTCTCAACATGTCGGTTCTCTGAACCATTCATCTACAAACCTGTCAGACACTGCAACTTCTTGGGATCTTAATACTTGGGAATTCTTTGCGTGCCTAACCCTTGGGCACGACCTACTTCCACATTGAACAAATGTGACACCACCTATGACTGCTGCACCTCTCCTACCATACGGTTTATAAGCTGCTTCTCCGCTCATATGCCGTATTCTATTCAAGATTGATGGACTGAACACATCGACTCAAGGTTGAGGGACTGATTACCTCATTCTCCTCCTGTTCTTCAAGATTCTCCTACGTATGGACTGATGAAGCCACTGTGTGGCGAAACGTTTCCTCAATAAAGATACCCAAGAGTTGCACATGTGTCTAATTTATCATCAATGTACACATATGTTACTATGAATGATAATTTGTGTAACTGTATTTACGAGTACCTGAACTTAAATAAACTTACTTACACACATTTGTTTTTACGCTCATTTGCGCATTTCCGCATAGGCAGCCTGCAGGTTCACCGTCATGCATACACTAACAAAACTATACACACACACACACACACACACACACACACACACACACACACACACACACACACACACACACACACACACACACACACACACACACACACACACACACACACACTATAAATGTTTTGGGATAAAAATAAAAACTAGAAGCCGCTGATACTTGATCTATTAACAAAAAATATTTTTGGTGGTGGCTGCTGCAGACTGGTCAGTACGTCTCTGTCTTACTAACATTCAACATTATGTTGTCATATATTGTGATGTTTGAATGTTAGCGAATATTATCAAAATAATGTTGTGTTATAATTTACTGTGATGTTTAAATGTTATCATGTATTATACCTGAACGGTGTGGAACACAATGTTATTTCTTTTTTCTTAATGATTATAATTTAAATAATACTTAACGTTAATGTTAAGATGGTGTTTACGTCGTACCTGAACATTGTGCTGCTCATGGCAATTAAAAATAGTAAGCATCCATTTATAAATAACTGCTAATATTATTATTTTTTAGTGCGTAAAACATTCTTAAAATTTGTAGTGGTTTATAATTCATCTAAAATCGTCGACTAAAATCGTAAGACTTGAGTCTTATGTTGGGGAAGAAGCGGGGAAAAATAACAAAAAAAAGATAACCTGGTATGCGAAATAAGGATGACCTGGTATGCGAAATAAGGATGACCTGGTATGCGAAATAAGGATGACCTGGTATACAAAATAAGGATGAACTAGTATGGAATATAAGGTTGACCTGGTATAAGTAATAAGGTTAAAGTGGAATAGGATACAAGGAAGTAGATTACATCGAACTAAAGACACAACACAATGGAACATTAGAACAACTTAGGCAACACAACACAATGGAACATTAGAACAACTTAGGCAACACAACACAATGGAACATTAGAACAATTTAGGCAACACAACACAATGGAACATTAGAACAACTTAGGCAACACAACACAATGGAACATTAGAACAACTTAGGCAACATAACACAATGGAACATTAGAACAACTTAGGTAACACAACACAATGGAACATTAGAACAACTTAGGCAACACAACTAAGCTGACCAACACAATTCCTCACGAAGCTGTTTTATCAGCGTAATTTATTCTCGTGTATTTACATTGTTCATTATCTATTACTATAAATCAACGTTTATTCCCAAAATCTCAAATCATCTTCAACCACCCAACTCCACAACTCATCTTCAACCACCCAACTCCACAACTCATCTTCAACCACCCAACTCCACAACTCATCTTCAACCACCCATCTCCACAACTCATCTTCATCTCCACAACTAATCTTCAACCACCCATCTCCTCAACTCATTTTCAACCACCCATCTCCACAACTCATCTTCAAGAACCCATCTCCTCAACCCATCTTCAACCACCTATCTCCACAACTCATCTTCAACCACCCATCTCCACAACTCATCTTCAACCACCCATCTCCACAACTCATCTTCAACAACCCATCTCCACAACTCATCTTCAACCACCCATCTTCACAACTCATCTTCAACCACCCATCTCCACAACTCATCTTTAGCAACCCATCTCCACAACTCATCTTCAACCACCCATCTCCACAACTCATCTTCTACAACCCATCTCCACAACTCATCTTCAACCACCCATCTCCACAACTTATCTTCAACCACCCATCTCCATAACTCATCTTCAACCACCCATCTTCACAACTCATCTTGAACCACTCATCTCCACAACTCATCTTCAACCACCCATCTCCACAACTCATCTTCAACCACCCATCTCCACAACTCATCTTCAACCACCCATCTCCACAACTCATCTTCAACCACCCATCTTCACAACTCATCTTGAACCACTCATCTCCACAACTCATCTTCAACCACCCATCTTCACACCTCATCTTCAACCACCCATCTTCACAACTCATCTTGAACCACTTCTCTCCACAACTCATCTTCAACCACCCATCTTCACACCTCATCTTCAACCGTCTCTTACCACACCTTGCTATAAAACATCCATTACCTCAACTCGTCGGCCATCAATCATCCCAACCCACCATCAATAACAAGAACTCACCATCAGCCATTCATAACTACAACCCACCATGAATAACCACAACTCACCATCAACCCTCCATATCCACAACTTACCATCAACTCATTATAAAGCATCCATCACCACAACTCACCATCAATCATCCATCACAACTCACCCCAACCATTCACCACCACAACTCACTACCAACCATTCACATTATGTGAAACACGACTCACGTGTGTCTATACAGGTGTGAACAATATTTAGCGTTTTATGAGTGTTTTATTCCAGATCAAAGTGTTCAGTACATGTTTTGTTTGTGATCAACATGTTCATTCAATGTTCTAGCCCATATCAACGTGTTCAGTACGTGTTCTGTACAACATCGACATTGTATGTGAATTTAAAGGCAAGAAAATTTTCCAACCAGCTTCAGTTTCTTAAGAAAAACCTATAATGAATTTGTTAGTTTCTAGCTTGCGAAAATCTTCTCTTTAATCTAGTAACTGCTGGCTTAACACATACAGTGTTAAGACAGTGTTAAGACAGTGTTAAGACAGTGTTAAGACAGTGTGACTTTGTAAATGGTCAAAGTCGGACTGAAACGTCGTCGTGAGCTTCCCTCTCACATGTGCGAGTTATTTGTGTATTGTTCCAGTCACGGTATTGTGACTTTTAGTTATTTATTTCCTACATTTTTAATCATGGGTCGCTAATATTACTTCTACATGGTTACTCATGGGTCCCTCATAACTTCCTATATGGTAACTCATAGGTCCCTCATAACTTCCTTGTATGGTTACTCATGGGTCCCTCATAACTTCCTTGTATGGTTACTCATAGGTCCCTCATAACTTCCTTGTATGGTTACTCATAGGTCCCTCATAACTTCCTTGTATGGTTACTCATATGTCCCTCATAACTTCCTTATGTGGTTACTCAAAGGTTCCTCATAACTTCCTTGTATGGTTACTCATGGGTCCCTCATAACTTCCTTGTGTGGTTACTCATAGGTCACTCATAACTTCCTTGTGTGTTTACTCATAAGTCTCTCACATATTTCTTGCAACATCGAATGCAAGAAATATGTTGTGTTGTTATTATGTTCACTTTAAACCAACATTTCATTACAGCTTCCCTCAGCAAAGTAGCTGAAAATATATCTTGGATGAGGTTCATAGTGTTAATTTCGGTCTACTACATCTACTCAAGCTGTGGTCACCTTGTATTTGTTTTCTAAGACATACGTGACTTACAAGGATTGGATTCTAACCTGGAAAGGAAACACCAGAAAAAATGACAATAATTATAAACGCAAAGAAAAGCACAGATATGTGAACACATGTCTTAACATGAACATTGAGACGGAAAGAATAAACAAACAATTTATTAACTCTCCATCACCAATGTTAGCCATCAACCAGCTATCAAACATGCAACACCACAACATATTATCAACTATTCATAACATCTTACCATCACTCATCAGTATTTTCAACTTATCAAAGCTGATAATATATCTCCATCGACTATCACCGACCACAACTCACAATTAACATTAAATCACTTCAATTTACCATCAACCATCTATCACAACAACTTTCAACCATCCCTTACCTAAAATGTTCATCATCCATACACCATTACAATTAACTTTCAACCATTCATTTCGGTTCATCCACAATTCATCACGATATCTGTCCAACAGTGCGTCACCTTAACTTTTCAACCGTCGACACTGTTTTCCGTAGCATTCACGGTCACATATGCCGGTGTGAACAAGAATCATTTTGTGATTTGTGAGTATATATTCAGCTTAAATCTGTTACATGTTGTTTTGAGAGAAGTTTATCATTGTCCATGAGTTACTCTGAGCTCCTTTGATCAATTCATTAACCCTCATTTAAATGCCACGGTAAATAAGGAAAATATATTAGTGCTTTGTTTATTTGTGTTAACTGCTTTGCGAGAGCTGATGGTTAATGTTTATTGATCAGGAAGATTATTATGAAATGTGTTGATGAATAGAAGGAAATCAGATTCGAAAGAAGGAAGAGGATCAAGATCTCTTCACCGGGCGAGACACCTTCCTCAAAGTTACTGTAGCTAGACTGTGGGGACGATCTCTGCTGTTCTCACTCTCATCAGGTCGAGATTACACTCTCATCAGGTCTGTTCATTCCTTTTTGCTGTTTTTTTAATACAACTCTCGAGAGTGAAGTAAAGATAGATAGAATAAAGTTATGTCATTGTAATAACTCCTAAACAGTAAAGGAAATCAAGTCCCAAACATCTAAGCTAATACGGATTCCATTATATAATAATCGTTCATATGTAAAAAAAAAAAATCTTAAAATGTTTTAGATGGTAGTATAAGTATGTTTTAATAAATTGATAAACCGGGACGAGCCCAAAACACTTCCTTTTAAAAGCTGCCCAAAATGCTAAATGTTAAATAATTACATGTCAGTTTATAAGAAATCTAATTAGTCACTATTATTTGCGACCACTGACTGTCAGCCTCAGAGTTATCTCTGAGTTACCAGACCTTGCCACGTAGAGGCCAGTGGTTCGTCTTTAAAGTCCACCCCCCACTTACTGTGTTTTTGATGCTTTCCTCAGGTCCATGTGTTCAGGAGTCCATCTGTGCCCCCTCAGATGTACTCCCCTCCCCACTTTCCCAAGGTCTACCTCAACAACCAGTATCTCCTTCTTTCCCAGGTCCATGTGTCCAGGAGTCAATCTGTGTCCCCTCAGATATTCTCCCTTCCCCAATTTCCCAAGGTCTGCCTTTGTAACCAGTATCTCCTTCTTTCCCAGGTACATGTGTCCAGGAGTCCATCTGTCCGCCTCAGATATTCTCCCTTCCCCACTTTCCCAAGGTCTGCCTTTGTAACCAGTATCTCCTTCTTTCCCAGGTACATGTGTCCAGGAGTCCATCTGTCAGCCTCAGATATTCTCCCTTCCCCACTTTCCCAAGGTCTGCCTTTGTAACCAGTATCTCCTTCTTTCCCAGGTTAATGTGTCCAGGAGTCCATCTGTCCGCCTCAGATATTCCCCCTTCCCCACTTTCCCAAGGTCTGCCTCAGCAACCAGTATCTCCTTCTTTCCCAGGTCCATGTGTCCAGGAGTCAATCTGTGTCCGCCACAGATATTCTCCCTTCCCCACTTTCCCAAGGTCTGCCTTTGTAACCAGTATCTCCTTCTTTCCCAGGTCCATGTGTCCAGGAGTCCATCTGTCCGCCACAGATATTCTCCCTTCCCCACTTTCCCAAGGTCTGCCTTTGTAACCAGTATCTCCTTCTTTCCCAGGTTAATGTGTCCAGGAGTCCATCTGTCCGCCTCAGATATTCCCCCTTCCCC
>NW_027195636.1:107500-153616 GCF_038502225.1 Cherax quadricarinatus | reverse complement strand
TTCAACACTTGTTCAACCTTTGGACGAAGACCTACTTCGACTAGTGGATGGTACCACTATGACCCCGCCTCCGCCTGCTTCACCTCACCTCACTACTTCGACTAGTGGATGGTACCACTATGACCCCGCCTCCGCCTGCTTCACCTCACCTCACTACTTCGACTAGTGGATGGTACCACTATGACCCCGCCTCCGCCTGCTTCACCTCACCTCACTACTTCGACTAGTGGATGGCACCACTATGACCCCGCCTCCTCCTGCTTCACCTCACCTCACTACTTCGACTAGTGGATGGTACCACTATGACCCCGCCTCCGCCTGCTTCACCTCACCTCACTACTTCGACTAGTGGATGATACCACTATGACCCCGCCTCCTCCTGCTTCACCTCACCTCACTACTTCGACTAGTGGATGATACCACCATGACCCCACCTCCTCCTGCTTCGCCTCACCTCACTACTTCGACCAGTGGATGATACCACTATGACCCCACCTCCTCCTGCTTCACCTCACCTCACTACTTCGACTAGTGGATGATACCACCATGACCCCTCCTCATCCTGCTTCACCTCACCTCACTACTTCGACTAGTGGATGATACCACCATGACCCCTCCTCCTCCTGCTTCACCTCGACTCACTACTTCGACTAGTGGATGATACCACTATGACCCCGCCTCCTCCTGCTTCACCTCACCTCACTACTTCGACTAGTGGATGATACCACCATGACCCCACCTCCTCCTGCTTCGCCTCACCTCACTACTTCGACCAGTGGATGATACCACTATGACCCCACCTCCTCCTGCTTCACCTCACCTCACTACTTCGACTAGTGGATGATACCACCATGACCCCGCCTCCTCCTGCTTCACCTCACCTCACTACTTCGACTAGTGGATGATACCACCATGACCCCACCTCCTCCTGCTTCACCTCACCTCACTACTTCGACTAGTGGATGATACCACAATGACCCCGCCTCCGCCTGCTTCGCCTCACCTCACTACAGTATATAAGCCACGTCTACGGCCTATGCCTGGAGTTTACCTGGAGAGAGTTCCGGGGGTCAACGCCCCCGCGGCCCGGTCTGTAACCAGGCCTCCTGGTGGATCAGAGCCTGATCAACCAGGCTGTTGCTGCTGGCTGCACGCAAACCAACGTACGAGCCACAGCCCGATTGATGGACTGAGCACATCGACTCCAGGCTGAGGGACTGATTACCTAAAACTCCTCCTCTCCTTACACCTTTCTGCTTTGTATAGGACTGACGAAGCCACTGTGTGGCGAAACGTTTCCTCAATAAAGATTCCCATATGTTGCATAAGTGTCTCAATCTTCATTATACAAGTACATGTGACCCACACCAGTCCACTAACACCCAGGATGTGACCCACACCAGTCCACTAACACCCAGGATGTGACCCACACCAGTCCACTAACACCCAGGATGTGACCCACACCAGTCCACTAACACCCAGGATGTGACCCACACCAGTCCACTAACACCCAGGATGTGACCCACACCAGTTCACTAACACCCAGGATGTGACCCACACCAGTCCACTAACATCCAGGATGTGACCCACACCAGTCCACTAACACCAAGGATGTGACCCACACCAGTCCACTAACACCTAGGATGTGACCCACACCAGTCCACTAACACCCAGGATGTGACCCACACCAGTCCACTAACACCCAGGATGTGACCCACACCAGTCCACTAACACCCAGGATGTGACCCACACCAGTCCACTAACACCCAGGATGTGACCCACACCAGTCCACTAACACCCAGGATGTGACCCACACCAGTCCACTAACACCCAGGATGTGACCCACACCAGTCCACTAACACCCAGGATGTGACCCACACCAGTCCACTAACACCCAGGATGTGACCCACACCAGTCCACTAACACCCAGGATGTGACCCACACCAGTCCACTAACACCCAGGATGTGACCCACACCAGTCCACTAACACCCAGGATGTGACCCACACCAGTCCACTAACACCCAGGATGTGACCCACACCAGTCCACTAACACCCAGGATGTGACCCACACCAGTCCACTAACACCCAGGATGTGACCCACACCAGTCCACTAACACCCAGGATGTGACCCACACCAGTCCACTAACACCCAGGATGTGACCCACACCAGTCCACTAACACCCAGGATGTGACCCACACCAGTCCACTAACACCCAGGATGTGACCCACACCAGTCCACTAACACCCAGGATGTGACCCACACCAGTCCACTAACACCCAGGATGTGACCCACACCAGTCCACTAACACCCAGGATGTGACCCACACCAGTCCACTAACACCCAGGATGTGACCCACACCAGTCCACTAACACCCAGGATGTGACCCACACCAGTCCACTAACACCCAGGATGTGACCCACACCAGTCCACTAACACCCAGGATGTGACCCACACCAGTCCACTAACACCCAGGATGTGACCCACACCAGTCCACTAACACCCAGGATGTGACCCACACCAGTCCACTAACACCCAGGATGTGACCCACACCAGTCCACTAACACCCAGGATGTGACCCACACCAGTCCACTAACACCCAGGATGTGACCCACACCAGTCCACTAACACCCAGGATGTGACCCACACCAGTCCACTAACACCCAGGATGTGACCCACACCAGTCCACTAACACCCAGGATGTGACCCACACCAGTCCACTAACACCCAGGATGTGACCCACACCAGTCCACTAACACCCAGGATGTGACCCACACCAGTCCACTAACACCCAGGATGTGACCCACACCAGTCCACTAACACCCAGGATGTGACCCACACCAGTCCACTAACACCCAGGATGTGACCCACACCAGTCCACTAACACCCAGGATGTGACCCACACCAGTCCACTAACACCCAGGATGTGACCCACACCAGTCCACTAACACCCAGGATGTGACCCACACCAGTCCACTAACACCCAGGATGTGACCCACACCAGTCCACTAACACCCAGGATGTGACCCACACCAGTCCACTAACACCCAGGATGTGACCCACACCAGTCCACTAACACCCAGGATGTGACCCACACCAGTCCACTAACACCCAGGATGTGACCCACACCAGTCCACTAACACCCAGGATGTGACCCACACCAGTCCACTAACACCCAGGATGTGACCCACACCAGTCCACTAACACCCAGGATGTGACCCACACCAGTCCACTAACACCCAGGATGTGACCCACACCAGTCCACTAACACCCAGGATGTGACCCACACCAGTCCACTAACACCCAGGATGTGACCCACACCAGTCCACTAACACCCAGGATGTGACCCACACCAGTCCACTAACACCCAGGATGTGACCCACACCAGTCCACTAACACCCAGGATGTGACCCACACCAGTCCACTAACACCCAGGATGTGACCCACACCAGTCCACTAACACCCAGGATGTGACCCACACCAGTCCACTAACACCCAGGATGTGACCCACACCAGTCCACTAACACCCAGGATGTGACCCACACCAGTCCACTAACACCCAGGATGTGACCCACACCAGTCCACTAACACCCAGGATGTGACCCACACCAGTCCACTAACACCCAGGATGTGACCCACACCAGTCCACTAACACCCAGGATGTGACCCACACCAGTCCACTAACACCCAGGATGTGACCCACACCAGTCCACTAACACCCAGGATGTGACCCACACCAGTCCACTAACACCCAGGATGTGACCCACACCAGTCCACTAACACCCAGGATGTGACCCACACCAGTCCACTAACACCCAGGATGTGACCCACACCAGTCCACTAACACCCAGGATGTGACCCACACCAGTCCACTAACACCCAGGATGTGACCCACACCAGTCCACTAACACCCAGGATGTGACCCACACCAGTCCACTAACACCCAGGATGTGACCCACACCAGTCCACTAACACCCAGGATGTGACCCACACCAGTCCACTAACACCCAGGATGTGACCCACACCAGTCCACTAACACCCAGGATGTGACCCACACCAGTCCACTAACACCCAGGATGTGACCCACACCAGTCCACTAACACCCAGGATGTGACCCACACCAGTCCACTAACACCCAGGATGTGACCCACACCAGTCCACTAACACCCAGGATGTGACCCACACCAGTCCACTAACACCCAGGATGTGACCCACACCAGTCCACTAACACCCAGGATGTGACCCACACCAGTCCACTAACACCCAGGATGTGACCCACACCAGTCCACTAACACCCAGGATGTGACCCACACCAGTCCACTAACACCCAGGATGTGACCCACACCAGTCCACTAACACCCAGGATGTGACCCACACCAGTCCACTAACACCCAGGATGTGACCCACACCAGTCCACTAACACCCAGGATGTGACCCACACCAGTCCACTAACACCCAGGATGTGACCCACACCAGTCCACTAACACCCAGGATGTGACCCACACCAGTCCACTAACACCCAGGATGTGACCCACACCAGTCCACTAACACCCAGGATGTGACCCACACCAGTCCACTAACACCCAGGATGTGACCCACACCAGTCCACTAACACCCAGGATGTGACCCACACCAGTCCACTAACACCCAGGATGTGACCCACACCAGTCCACTAACACCCAGGATGTGACCCACACCAGTCCACTAACACCCAGGATGTGACCCACACCAGTCCACTAACACCCAGGATGTGACCCACACCAGTCCACTAACACCCAGGATGTGACCCACACCAGTCCACTAACACCCAGGATGTGACCCACACCAGTCCACTAACACCCAGGATGTGACCCACACCAGTCCACTAACACCCAGGATGTGACCCACACCAGTCCACTAACACCCAGGATGTGACCCACACCAGTCCACTAACACCCAGGATGTGACCCACACCAGTCCACTAACACCCAGGATGTGACCCACACCAGTCCACTAACACCCAGGATGTGACCCACACCAGTCCACTAACACCCAGGATGTGACCCACACCAGTCCACTAACACCCAGGATGTGACCCACACCAGTCCACTAACACCCAGGATGTGACCCACACCAGTCCACTAACACCCAGGATGTGACCCACACCAGTCCACTAACACCCAGGATGTGACCCACACCAGTCCACTAACACCCAGGATGTGACCCACACCAGTCCACTAACACCCAGGATGTGACCCACACCAGTCCACTAACACCCAGGATGTGACCCACACCAGTCCACTAACACCCAGGATGTGACCCACACCAGTCCACTAACACCCAGGATGTGACCCACACCAGTCCACTAACACCCAGGATGTGACCCACACCAGTCCACTAACACCCAGGATGTGACCCACACCAGTCCACTAACACCCAGGATGTGACCCACACCAGTCCACTAACACCCAGGATGTGACCCACACCAGTCCACTAACACCCAGGATGTGACCCACACCAGTCCACTAACACCCAGGATGTGACCCACACCAGTCCACTAACACCCAGGATGTGACCCACACCAGTCCACTAACACCCAGGATGTGACCCACACCAGTCCACTAACACCCAGGATGTGACCCACACCAGTCCACTAACACCCAGGATGTGACCCACACCAGTCCACTAACACCCAGGATGTGACCCACACCAGTCCACTAACACCCAGGATGTGACCCACACCAGTCCACTAACACCCAGGATGTGACCCACACCAGTCCACTAACACCCAGGATGTGACCCACACCAGTCCACTAACACCCAGGATGTGACCCACACCAGTCCACTAACACCCAGGATGTGACCCACACCAGTCCACTAACACCCAGGATGTGACCCACACCAGTCCACTAACACCCAGGATGTGACCCACACCAGTCCACTAACACCCAGGATGTGACCCACACCAGTCCACTAACACCCAGGATGTGACCCACACCAGTCCACTAACACCCAGGATGTGACCCACACCAGTCCACTAACACCCAGGATGTGACCCACACCAGTCCACTAACACCCAGGATGTGACCCACACCAGTCCACTAACACCCAGGATGTGACCCACACCAGTCCACTAACACCCAGGATGTGACCCACACCAGTCCACTAACACCCAGGATGTGACCCACACCAGTCCACTAACACCCAGGATGTGACCCACACCAGTCCACTAACACCCAGGATGTGACCCACACCAGTCCACTAACACCCAGGATGTGACCCACACCAGTCCACTAACACCCAGGATGTGACCCACACCAGTCCACTAACACCCAGGATGTGACCCACACCAGTCCACTAACACCCAGGATGTGACCCACACCAGTCCACTAACACCCAGGATGTGACCCACACCAGTCCACTAACACCCAGGATGTGACCCACACCAGTCCACTAACACCCAGGATGTGACCCACACCAGTCCACTAACACCCAGGATGTGACCCACACCAGTCCACTAACACCCAGGATGTGACCCACACCAGTCCACTAACACCCAGGATGTGACCCACACCAGTCCACTAACACCCAGGATGTGACCCACACCAGTCCACTAACACCCAGGATGTGACCCACACCAGTCCACTAACACCCAGGATGTGACCCACACCAGTCCACTAACACCCAGGATGTGACCCACACCAGTCCACTAACACCCAGGATGTGACCCACACCAGTCCACTAACACCCAGGATGTGACCCACACCAGTCCACTAACACCCAGGATGTGACCCACACCAGTCCACTAACACCCAGGATGTGACCCACACCAGTCCACTAACACCCAGGATGTGACCCACACCAGTCCACTAACACCCAGGATGTGACCCACACCAGTCCACTAACACCCAGGATGTGACCCACACCAGTCCACTAACACCCAGGATGTGACCCACACCAGTCCACTAACACCCAGGATGTGACCCACACCAGTCCACTAACACCCAGGATGTGACCCACACCAGTCCACTAACACCCAGGATGTGACCCACACCAGTCCACTAACACCCAGGATGTGACCCACACCAGTCCACTAACACCCAGGATGTGACCCACACCAGTCCACTAACACCCAGGATGTGACCCACACCAGTCCACTAACACCCAGGATGTGACCCACACCAGTCCACTAACACCCAGGATGTGACCCACACCAGTCCACTAACACCCAGGATGTGACCCACACCAGTCCACTAACACCCAGGATGTGACCCACACCAGTCCACTAACACCCAGGATGTGACCCACACCAGTCCACTAACACCCAGGATGTGACCCACACCAGTCCACTAACACCCAGGATGTGACCCACACCAGTCCACTAACACCCAGGATGTGACCCACACCAGTCCACTAACACCCAGGATGTGACCCACACCAGTCCACTAACACCCAGGATGTGACCCACACCAGTCCACTAACACCCAGGATGTGACCCACACCAGTCCACTAACACCCAGGATGTGACCCACACCAGTCCACTAACACCCAGGATGTGACCCACACCAGTCCACTAACACCCAGGATGTGACCCACACCAGTCCACTAACACCCAGGATGTGACCCACACCAGTCCACTAACACCCAGGATGTGACCCACACCAGTCCACTAACACCCAGGATGTGACCCACACCAGTCCACTAACACCCAGGATGTGACCCACACCAGTCCACTAACACCCAGGATGTGACCCACACCAGTCCACTAACACCCAGGATGTGACCCACACCAGTCCACTAACACCCAGGATGTGACCCACACCAGTCCACTAACACCCAGGATGTGACCCACACCAGTCCACTAACACCCAGGATGTGACCCACACCAGTCCACTAACACCCAGGATGTGACCCACACCAGTCCACTAACACCCAGGATGTGACCCACACCAGTCCACTAACACCCAGGATGTGACCCACACCAGTCCACTAACACCCAGGATGTGACCCACACCAGTCCACTAACACCCAGGATGTGACCCACACCAGTCCACTAACACCCAGGATGTGACCCACACCAGTCCACTAACACCCAGGATGTGACCCACACCAGTCCACTAACACCCAGGATGTGACCCACACCAGTCCACTAACACCCAGGATGTGACCCACACCAGTCCACTAACACCCAGGATGTGACCCACACCAGTCCACTAACACCCAGGATGTGACCCACACCAGTCCACTAACACCCAGGATGTGACCCACACCAGTCCACTAACACCCAGGATGTGACCCACACCAGTCCACTAACACCCAGGATGTGACCCACACCAGTCCACTAACACCCAGGATGTGACCCACACCAGTCCACTAACACCCAGGATGTGACCCACACCAGTCCACTAACACCCAGGATGTGACCCACACCAGTCCACTAACACCCAGGATGTGACCCACACCAGTCCACTAACACCCAGGATGTGACCCACACCAGTCCACTAACACCCAGGATGTGACCCACACCAGTCCACTAACACCCAGGATGTGACCCACACCAGTCCACTAACACCCAGGATGTGACCCACACCAGTCCACTAACACCCAGGATGTGACCCACACCAGTCCACTAACACCCAGGATGTGACCCACACCAGTCCACTAACACCCAGGATGTGACCCACACCAGTCCACTAACACCCAGGATGTGACCCACACCAGTCCACTAACACCCAGGATGTGACCCACACCAGTCCACTAACACCCAGGATGTGACCCACACCAGTCCACTAACACCCAGGATGTGACCCACACCAGTCCACTAACACCCAGGATGTGACCCACACCAGTCCACTAACACCCAGGATGTGACCCACACCAGTCCACTAACACCCAGGATGTGACCCACACCAGTCCACTAACACCCAGGATGTGACCCACACCAGTCCACTAACACCCAGGATGTGACCCACACCAGTCCACTAACACCCAGGATGTGACCCACACCAGTCCACTAACACCCAGGATGTGACCCACACCAGTCCACTAACACCCAGGATGTGACCCACACCAGTCCACTAACACCCAGGATGTGACCCACACCAGTCCACTAACACCCAGGATGTGACCCACACCAGTCCACTAACACCCAGGATGTGACCCACACCAGTCCACTAACACCCAGGATGTGACCCACACCAGTCCACTAACACCCAGGATGTGACCCACACCAGTCCACTAACACCCAGGATGTGACCCACACCAGTCCACTAACACCCAGGATGTGACCCACACCAGTCCACTAACACCCAGGATGTGACCCACACCAGTCCACTAACACCCAGGATGTGACCCACACCAGTCCACTAACACCCAGGATGTGACCCACACCAGTCCACTAACACCCAGGATGTGACCCACACCAGTCCACTAACACCCAGGATGTGACCCACACCAGTCCACTAACACCCAGGATGTGACCCACACCAGTCCACTAACACCCAGGATGTGACCCACACCAGTCCACTAACACCCAGGATGTGACCCACACCAGTCCACTAACACCCAGGATGTGACCCACACCAGTCCACTAACACCCAGGATGTGACCCACACCAGTCCACTAACACCCAGGATGTGACCCACACCAGTCCACTAACACCCAGGATGTGACCCACACCAGTCCACTAACACCCAGGATGTGACCCACACCAGTCCACTAACACCCAGGATGTGACCCACACCAGTCCACTAACACCCAGGATGTGACCCACACCAGTCCACTAACACCCAGGATGTGACCCACACCAGTCCACTAACACCCAGGATGTGACCCACACCAGTCCACTAACACCCAGGATGTGACCCACACCAGTCCACTAACACCCAGGATGTGACCCACACCAGTCCACTAACACCCAGGATGTGACCCACACCAGTCCACTAACACCCAGGATGTGACCCACACCAGTCCACTAACACCCAGGATGTGACCCACACCAGTCCACTAACACCCAGGATGTGACCCACACCAGTCCACTAACACCCAGGATGTGACCCACACCAGTCCACTAACACCCAGGATGTGACCCACACCAGTCCACTAACACCCAGGATGTGACCCACACCAGTCCACTAACACCCAGGATGTGACCCACACCAGTCCACTAACACCCAGGATGTGACCCACACCAGTCCACTAACACCCAGGATGTGACCCACACCAGTCCACTAACACCCAGGATGTGACCCACACCAGTCCACTAACACCCAGGATGTGACCCACACCAGTCCACTAACACCCAGGATGTGACCCACACCAGTCCACTAACACCCAGGATGTGACCCACACCAGTCCACTAACACCCAGGATGTGACCCACACCAGTCCACTAACACCCAGGATGTGACCCACACCAGTCCACTAACACCCAGGATGTGACCCACACCAGTCCACTAACACCCAGGATGTGACCCACACCAGTCCACTAACACCCAGGATGTGACCCACACCAGTCCACTAACAACTAGGATGTGACCCCACACCAGTCCACTAACACCCAGGATGTGACCCACACCAGTCCACTAACACCCAGGATGTGACCCACACCAGTCCACTAACACCCAGGATGTGACCCACACCAGTCCACTAACACCCAGGATGTGACCCACACCAGTCCACTAACACCCAGGATGTGACCCACACCAGTCCACTAACACCCAGGATGTGACCCACACCAGTCCACTAACACCCAGGATGTGACCCACACCAGTCCACTAACACCCAGGATGTGACCCACACCAGTCCACTAACACCCAGGATGTGACCCACACCAGTCCACTAACACCCAGGATGTGACCCACACCAGTCCACTAACACCCAGGATGTGACCCACACCAGTCCACTAACACCCAGGATGTGACCCACACCAGTCCACTAACACCCAGGATGTGACCCACACCAGTCCACTAACACCCAGGATGTGACCCACACCAGTCCACTAACACCCAGGATGTGACCCACACCAGTCCACTAACACCCAGGATGTGACCCACACCAGTCCACTAACACCCAGGATGTGACCCACACCAGTCCACTAACACCCAGGATGTGACCCACACCAGTCCACTAACACCCAGGATGTGACCCACACCAGTCCACTAACACCCAGGATGTGACCCACACCAGTCCACTAACACCCAGGATGTGACCCACACCAGTCCACTAACACCCAGGATGTGACCCACACCAGTCCACTAACACCCAGGATGTGACCCACACCAGTCCACTAACACCCAGGATGTGACCCACACCAGTCCACTAACACCCAGGATGTGACCCACACCAGTCCACTAACACCCAGGATGTGACCCACACCAGTCCACTAACACCCAGGATGTGACCCACACCAGTCCACTAACACCCAGGATGTGACCCACACCAGTCCACTAACACCCAGGATGTGACCCACACCAGTCCACTAACACCCAGGATGTGACCCACACCAGTCCACTAACACCCAGGATGTGACCCACACCAGTCCACTAACACCCAGGATGTGACCCACACCAGTCCACTAACACCCAGGATGTGACCCACACCAGTCCACTAACACCCAGGATGTGACCCACACCAGTCCACTAACACCCAGGATGTGACCCACACCAGTCCACTAACACCCAGGATGTGACCCACACCAGTCCACTAACACCCAGGATGTGACCCACACCAGTCCACTAACACCCAGGATGTGACCCCACACCAGTCCACTAACACCCAGGATGTGACCCACACCAGTCCACTAACACCCAGGATGTGACCCACACCAGTCCACTAACACCCAGGATGTGACCCACACCAGTCCACTAACACCCAGGATGTGACCCACACCAGTCCACTAACACCCAGGATGTGACCCACACCAGTCCACTAACACCCAGGATGTGACCCACACCAGTCCACTAACACCCAGGATGTGACCCACACCAGTCCACTAACACCCAGGATGTGACCCACACCAGTCCACTAACACCCAGGATGTGACCCACACCAGTCCACTAACACCCAGGATGTGACCCACACCAGTCCACTAACACCCAGGATGTGACCCACACCAGTCCACTAACACCCAGGATGTGACCCACACCAGTCCACTAACACCCAGGATGTGACCCACACCAGTCCACTAACACCCAGGATGTGACCCACACCAGTCCACTAACACCCAGGATGTGACCCACACCAGTCCACTAACACCCAGGATGTGACCCACACCAGTCCACTAACACCCAGGATGTGACCCACACCAGTCCACTAACACCCAGGATGTGACCCACACCAGTCCACTAACACCCAGGATGTGACCCACACCAGTCCACTAACACCCAGGATGTGACCCACACCAGTCCACTAACACCCAGGATGTGACCCACACCAGTCCACTAACACCCAGGATGTGACCCACACCAGTCCACTAACACCCAGGATGTGACCCACACCAGTCCACTAACACCCAGGATGTGACCCACACCAGTCCACTAACACCCAGGATGTGACCCACACCAGTCCACTAACACCCAGGATGTGACCCACACCAGTCCACTAACACCCAGGATGTGACCCACACCAGTCCACTAACACCCAGGATGTGACCCACACCAGTCCACTAACACCCAGGATGTGACCCACACCAGTCCACTAACACCCAGGATGTGACCCACACCAGTCCACTAACACCCAGGATGTGACCCACACCAGTCCACTAACACCCAGGATGTGACCCACACCAGTCCACTAACACCCAGGATGTGACCCACACCAGTCCACTAACACCCAGGATGTGACCCACACCAGTCCACTAACACCCAGGATGTGACCCACACCAGTCCACTAACACCCAGGATGTGACCCACACCAGTCCACTAACACCCAGGATGTGACCCACACCAGTCCACTAACACCCAGGATGTGACCCACACCAGTCCACTAACACCCAGGATGTGACCCACACCAGTCCACTAACACCCAGGATGTGACCCACACCAGTCCACTAACACCCAGGATGTGACCCACACCAGTCCACTAACACCCAGGATGTGACCCACACCAGTCCACTAACACCCAGGATGTGACCCACACCAGTCCACTAACACCCAGGATGTGACCCACACCAGTCCACTAACACCCAGGATGTGACCCACACCAGTCCACTAACACCCAGGATGTGACCCACACCAGTCCACTAACACCCAGGATGTGACCCACACCAGTCCACTAACACCCAGGATGTGACCCACACCAGTCCACTAACACCCAGGATGTGCCCCACACCAATCCACTAACACCCAGGATGTTACCCACTCCAGTACACTAACACCCAGGATGTGACCCACACCAATCCACTAACACCCAGGATATGACCCACACCAGTCCACTAACACCCAGGACGTGACCCACACCAGTCCATTAACACACAGGATGTGACCCACACCAGTCCACTAACACCCAGGATGTTACCCACACCAGTCCACTAACACCCAGGATGTGACCCACACCAGTCCACTTGTGACCCACACCAGACCACTAACACCCAGGATGTGACCCACACCAGTCCACTAACACCCAGGATGTGACCCACACCAGTCCACTAACACCCAGGATGTGACCCACACCAGTCCACTAACACCCAGGATGTGACCCACACCAGTCCACTAACAACCAGGATGTGACCCACACCAGTCCACTAACACCCAGGATGTGACCCACACCAGTCCACTAACACCCAGGATGTGACCCACACCAGTCCACTAACACCCAGGATGTGACCCACACCAGTCCACTAACACCCAGGATGTGACCCACACCAGTCCACTAACACCCAGGATGTGACCCACACCAGTCCACTAATACCCAGGAAAACTTTTTCATACAGGAGCAGAATTATTTTGGTTGTCTCAATATAAAACACTCGCCCCCGGGTGGGCTCGAACCACCAACCTTTCGGTTAACAGCCGAACGCGCTAACCAATTGTGCCACGGAGGCTTGACCTTAACCTCGTGCACTTACCTAGTAGTGGTTGTCTCTGTGTTATAATGTAACGATGGGCAAGTGTGTACGTTTGCTGCTTGATCATTTTAATGTAAGACGTACACAATGGAAGAGTATTCCTGGGGACAGCTGATATGGAATGGCAGACACACGTGAGTTGCTGAATCTTTGCAATAAATGAAAATGAAATCTCCTCCAGGTTCAGGGACTGACCACCTCAAATACGATTAATTAATTAAGGTCTGATGGACTGATTACTTCATCTTCATTTCACTACTATTCCTGCTGCCTCCACTGTTGCTCATGTGTCCTAATCATCAATTTTCTTTATGGCTAGTGGGAGACTGTTGAACAGTCTTGGGCCTCGGACACTTACTGTGTTTTCTCTTATTATACTAATTAAGCCTCTAATTTTTGTTGGTCTGGAAAGTCTTTTCGCTATCGTAAGGAGTGATTTCTGTGTGCAGATTTATGACGAGTCCCTCTAGGATCTTCCAGATGTAGATAATGATGTATCTCTCTCGCCTGCGCTCCAGTGAATACAAGTCAAGTAACTCCATGTGTTCCCAGTAATTAAGATATTTGACGGAAATTATATGTGCAGTAAAGATTCTCAGTACATTCTCTAGATCTGCAATTTCACCTGCCTTGAATGGAGATGTTAATGTACAGCAGTATTCCAGCCTGGAGAGAACAAGTGATTTAAAAAGATCATCTTTGGCTTGGCATCTGTTTTTCTGAAGGTTTACATTATCCATCCTATCAGTTTCCTCGCAGATGTGACAGTGGCACTGTTGTGATCCTTGAAGATGAGATCCTCTGACATTAACACTCACAGGTCCTTCTCACTTTTTTCCGCTCTATTGTGTGAGTTTGTAGTTCACTCAGTTTTAGCTATTATTGCCTCCAGTTTTCCATAACGGAGTAGTTGAAATTTGCCCTCAGTGAACATACTGTTTTCTGTTGCTCATTGGAAAACTTGGTTTATATCTGCTTGGAGATTTACCGTGTCCTCAGTGGATGACAGTCTCATGCAGAGTCAAGTATTGTCTGCAAAGGATAACGCGGTGCTATAATTTACAGCTCTGTCTGAGATGAGGATGGGGGCGAGTACTGTGCCTTGTGGAGCAGAACTTTTCACTGTGGCAGCCTCCGACGTAACTCTGTTTACCACGACTCTTTGTGTTCTATTGGTTAAAAAATGTTGAAGATCCATCTGCCCATTTTGTCACTTACCCCATCAGCACGCATTTTGTGTGCTATTAAACCATGATCGCACTTGCCAAAGGTTTTTGCAAAATCTGTGTATACTACATCTGCATTCTGTTTATCTTCGAATGCATCCGAGACGATATCATAGTGATCCGGTAGTTGAGAGACAAAATGAGCCTGTTCTAAACTTACGCTGCTCTGGACTGTGTAACTATTAGGAATCCCCGAAATCTGCAGATGTCCTCTGAACCAAGATTCCATATTGTCGGTATTTTATACCTTTCTTGCATAACTTGTCAGACACTGCAACATCACTGAATCTTGGTTCAGAGGACATCTACAAGACATTCTTCACGGCTCCTAAAACTAACCCATCATGCTCAGCATAACCCATCATGCCCGACATGCTCAGCATAACAAGTGGCTTTCTATGTAGTAGTATGTCATTGTTGTCAGCTAGGACTGTATACCATGTACATGTACTTGTATTTGGGTAGGACCTACTTCCACTGGGAATCCCGCCTACCAGTGACTATGCCCTCGTCTGCTTCGCGTCCCTATCCACTGACGCCTATATAACCACCAGTCTCTTTTCCTTTGCTCCAGATTCTTTACCACCACGGTGCTCTCAACACCAACTCCAAGGCTGAAGGACTGATTACCTCATCTTTTGTATATAGTTCTACTGTCTTCTAAGTATGTCCTAGAATCTGTATTGATAAAGCCACTGGATGGCGAAACGTCTACAATGAAGATATCCAGATGCTGCACATGTGTCTTAACTTTCATCTTGTCGGTATCGTATACCTGTCTTACACAGCTGCAGGGATGTAGGTCTCTGGTCTTGTATAAGGCACAACACCACCTGCTGGGATGAGATAGGAGTAGTTGAGTGGGTGACGTGTGAGTGTGTTCACCAGTTCAGAGATCCCTGCTGGTTTGATCCGAGAACAGGTCTCTAAACAGGTGGTCCTGTCTGTCAAGTTCCTTTTTCTTCCGACACTTGTCCTCCTGATGTCCTTTCTTGTGGCAGTAATTGCTCTCTCTCTCTCTCTCTCTCTCTCTCTCTCTCTCTCTCTCTCTCTCTCTCTCTCTCTCTCTCTCTCTCTCTCTCGAGTTTACTTCTTTTCTTCTGTTTTCCTAAGGGAAATATACCTTGAGCATACTTCAGCTGCCAGAAAGTTGATCCTCTCAAGGCACTGGTTTGGATCCATGTTATTTTCAACATCTTTCCAATATGTTACATGTTGATGTTCTTGTTGAAGTTGAATTTAGTGAAAGCACTCTAGTATCAGTATGTATTTCGATGGTCAGGACTCCTGCACATGTTAATCTGGACTTCGATTAGACTGTGATCCGAATTAGTTGTTTTTGATGTTATGTTTCTCACCAGGTGCACATTATTTAGGAAAAAAAGGTCAGGTGTGTTTTCCAGTCCCGTAGGCTCCACTATCACTTGTCTTAGGTTGCATTTATTGCAGAGATTCAGCAACCCACGTGTATGAGACTTTTCATTTGTGGTGCTATAACATTATTATCTAGATTTTTCCATTGTGTACGTCTTACACTAAAATCATCAAGCAGCAAATGTACACACTTGCCCATCGTTACATTATAACACAGAGACAACCACTACTAGGTAAGTGCACGAGGTTAAGGTCAAGCCTCCGTGGCACAATTGGTTAGCGCGTTCGGCTGTTAACCGAAAGGTTGGTGGTTCGAGCCCACCCGGGGGCGAATGATTTTATGGACACAACAAGAATAATTCTGCTCCTGTATGTTGCGAGAGAAAAGTATGTCTTGTGGTTTTTCAGAAGGAGGATCAAGCTTTTAATATTTCCTGTGCTGAATAACATTCATGGGTCATGCGCTTCACCTAATTAAAATAGTCCAGTCCAGCAATGTTTCTTCATGACTGCATGAGATGGAGCTTCCCAGTTACTCGTAATCGTTCTTGTATTTGCGCTGGACTTACCTTCTAAAGTGCTCCGGGAGCCTCCGGGAGCCTCCGGGAGCCTCCGGGAGCTACTGACGCAGTTGAAAAAACACAATATTACGTGGAAGTCTTCAAGATATTATGGACAGTTGTAGACACTTGCAATATTCATCAAAGGTTTATAATCAACTGTTTACTCTTGTCTCTGTGCTTCAGTACTATTGTAAAGACAATGACAGACTAGAGATTATCATTATTGTACACCATGGGAACCTTGACTCAGCTCCAGTGGTAAAACACAAGATAAATTCATAGGTTTAGAACAGGTCATTCTTGCCTCTCGCAACTACGGGATCACTATGATACGGTCTTGGATGCACTGGAAGATAAGCAGAATGTACACAGATTTTGCAAAAGCCTTTGATAAGTGTGATCATGGTTTAATAGCACACAAAATGCGTGCTAAAGCGATAAGTGGCAAAATGGGCAGATGGATGTTCAACATTTTATAACCAATAGATCACAAAGAGTTGTGGTAAACAGAGTTACGTTGGCGGCTGCCACTGTGAAAAGTTCTGCTCCACAAGGCACAGTACTCGCCCCCATCCTCATATCAGACAGAGCTGTAAATTATAGCACCGAGTTATCCTTTGCAGACAATACTAGAATCTGCATGAGACTGTCGTCTATTGAGGGCACGATAATTTTCTCCAAGCAGATATAAACCAAGTTTTCCAATGAGCAACGGACAACAATATGTTCACTGAGGGCAAATTTCAACTACTGTTATCGAAGACTGGAGGAAATAATAGCTAGAATTGAATGAACTACAAATTCACACAATACAGTGGAAAAAATAGTATGAAGGACCTGGTAGTGGTAATGTCATCTTCAAAGATCACAACAGTGTTACTATCACATCTGCGAGAAAACTGATAAGATACACAATGAAAAATCTTCAAGACAAATGATGCCAAGCCAGTGATGGTCCTTTGTAAATCACTTTCTCTCTAGGCTGGAATACTACTGTACATTAACATCTCCATTCAAGGCAGGTGAAATTGCAGATCTAGAGAATGTACTGAGAATCTTTACTGCACATATAATTTCCGTCAAATACCTTAATTACTGGGAACACATGGAGTTACTTGACTTGTATTCACTGGAGCGCAGGCGAGAGAGATACATTATCTACATCTGGAAGATCCTAGAAGGACTCGTCATAAATCTGCACACAGAAATCACCCCTTACGATAGCGAAAAGACTTTCCAGACTAACAAAAATTAGAGGCTTAATTAGTATAATAAGAGAAAACACGGTAAGTGTCCGAGGCCCAAGACTGTTCAACAGTCTCCAACCAGCCACAAAGAAAATTGATGATTAGGACACATGAGCAACAGTTAGGTATTTTTATTGTTGAACCGTATCGCGTCCAGAGTAGGCTGTGGAGAAATTTTCTCCAGGAGAGGGGGATATCAGCCCCTTGCAGCCCTTTCAGCCCCCTACAAATTTATTTAACCATAATTTGGTGAGGTAAATTATGCCATACATAGGCTTCTTCAGTCAAGTATGGAGGCAGCAGGAACTGTAGTGAAATGAGGGTCCATCGACCTTAAAGAAATAGTTCTTGTGGTGGTCAGTCCCTGAACCTGGAGGAGATTTCATTTTCATTTATTGCAAAGATTCAGCAACTCACGTGTGTCTGTCATTCCATATCAGCTGTCCTCAGGAATACTCTTCCATTGTGTACGTCTTACATTAAAATGATCAAGCAGCAAACGTACACACTTGCCCATCATTACATTATAACACAGAGACAACCACTACTAGGTAAGTGCACGAGGTTAAGGTCAAGCCTCCGTGGCACAATTGGTTAGCGCGTTCGGCTGTTAACCGAAAGGTTGGTGGTTCGAGCCCACCCGGGGGCGAATGATTTTATGGACACAACAAGAATAATTCTGCTCCTGTATGAGAAAGTTTTCTTGCGAGAAGAAAGTATCTATCTTGTGATATACAGGAGGCTCAAGCTTTTTATATCTCTTGTACTGAATAACATTCATGGATCATGCGCTTCACCTAATTAAAATAGTCCAGTCCAGCAATGTTTCTTCATGAATGCATGAGATGGAGCTTCCCAGTTACTCTTAATCGTTCTTGTATTTGCGCTGGACTTACCTTCTAAAGTGCTCCGGGAGCCTCCGGGAGCCTCCGGGAGCTACTGACGCAGTTGAAAAAACACAATATTACGTGGAAGTCTTCAAGATATTATGGACAGTTGTAGACACTTGCAATATTCATCAAAGGTTTATAATCAACTGTTTACTCTTGTCTCTGTGCTTCAGTACTATTGTAAAGACAATGACAGACTAGAGATTATCATTATTGTACACCATGGGAACCTTGACACAGCTCCAGTGGTAAAACACAAGGTAAATTCATAGGTTTAGAACAGGTCATTCTTGCCTCTCGCAACTACGGGATCACTATGATACGGTCTTGGATGCACTGGAAGATAAGCAGAATGTACACAGATTTTGCAAAAGCCTTTGACAAGTGTGATCATGGTTTAATAGCACACAAAATGCGTGCTAAAGCGATAAGTGGCAAAATGGGCAGATGGATGTTCAACATTTTATAACCAATAGATCACAAAGAGTTGTGGTAAACAGAGTTACGTTGGCGGCTGCCACTGTGAAAAGTTCTGCTCCACAAGGCACAGTACTCGCCCCCATCCTCATATCAGACAGAGCTGTAAATTATAGCACCGAGTTATCCTTTGCAGACAATACTAGAATCTGCATGAGACTGTCGTCTATTGAGGGCACGATAATTTTCTCCAAGCAGATATAAACCAAGTTTTCCAATGAGCAACGGACAACAATATGTTCACTGAGGGCAAATTTCAACTACCGTTATCGAAGACTGGAGGAAATAATAGCTAGAATTGAATGAACTACAAATTCACACAATACAGTGGAAAAAAATAGTATGAAGGACCTGGTAGTGGTAATGTCATCTTCAAAGATCACAACAGTGTTACTATCACATCTGCGAGAAAACTGATAAGATACACAATGAAAAATCTTCAAGACAAATGATGCCAAGCCAGTGATGGTCCTTTTTAAATCACTTTCTCTCTAGGCTGGAATACTACTGTACATTAACATCTCCATTCAAGGCAGGTGAAATTGCAGATCTAGAGAATGTACTGAGAATCTTTACTGCACATATAATTTCCGTCAAATACCTTAATTACTGGGAACACATGGAGTTACTTGACTTGTATTCACTGGAGCGCAGGCGAGAGAGATACATTATCTACATCTGGAAGATCCTAGAAGGACTCGTCATAAATCTGCACACAGAAATCACCCCTTACGATAGCGAAAAGACTTTCCAGACTAACAAAAATTTGAGGCTTAATTAGTATAATAAGAGAAAACACAGTAAGTGTCCGAGGCCCAAGACTGTTCAACAGTCTCCAACCAGCAACAAAGAAAATTGATGATTAGGACACATGAGCAACAGTTAGGTATTTTTATTGTTGAACCGTATCGCGTCCAGAGTAGGCTGTGGAGAAATTTTCTTCAGGAGAGGGGGATATCAGCCCCTTGCAGCCCTTTCAGCCCCCTACAAATTTATTTAACCATAATTTGGTGAGGTAAATTATGCCATACATAGGCTTCTTCAGTCAAGTATGGAGGCAGCAGGAACTGTAGTGAAATGAGGGTCCATCGACCTTAAAGAAATAGTTCTTGTGGTGGTCAGTCCCTGAACCTGGAGGAGATTTCATTTCCATTTATTGCAAAGATTCAGCAACTCACGTGTGTCTGCCATTCCATAGCAGCTGTCCCCAGGAATACTCTTCCATTGTGCACGTCTTACATTAAGATCATCAAGCAGCAAACGTACACACTTGCCCATCGTTACATTATAACACAGAGACAACCACTACTAGGTAAGTGCACGAGGTTAAGGTCAAGCCTCCGTGGCATAATTGGTTAGCGCGTTCGGCTGTTAACCGAAAGGTTGGTGGTTCGAGCCCACCCGGGGGCGAATGATTTTATGGACACAACAAGAATAATTCTGCTCCTGTATGAGAAAGTTTTCTTGCGAGAAGAAAGTATCTATCTTGTGATAAACAGGAGGCTCAAGCTTTTTATATCTCCTGTACTGAATAACATTCATGGATCATGCGCTTCACCTAATTAAAATAGTCCAGTCCAGCAATGTTTCTTCATGACTGCATGAGATGGAGCTTCCCAGTTACTCGTAATCGTTCTTGTATTTGCGCTGGACTTACCTTCTAAAGTGCTCCGGGAGCCTCCGGGAGCCTCCGGGAGCCTCCAGGAGCCTCCGGGAGCTACTGACGCAGTTGAAAAAACACAATATTACGTGGAAGTCTTCAAGATATTATAGACAGTTGTAGACACTTGCAATATTCATCAAAGGTTTATAATCAACTGTTTACTCTTGTCTCTGTGCTTCAGTACTTTTGTAAAGACAATGACAGACTAGAGATTATCATTATTGTACACCATGGGAACCTTGACACAGCTCCAGTGGTAAAACACAAGATAAATTCTTCCTAGCCACAGCCACTCAAGAGGGAGAGGTTTTTTAGTGCCAGGAAGGAAAAAAAAACTGGCAGGAAATGGCAGAAATCGTACACCAAATCCAGTCATTCCTGGAGTGGAACCACAGTCGATGGCCTCCACTCCAAACCAACAGATACAGATACTAATGCCGGAAAAAAAATGCCCCCCCAGTACCAACAATACCACCAGGCCGATAACATTCTTCTTGGCAAATATACAGGGTCTAAAGCCAGCAACAAACAACAAAATACCTTTCATCCGTGGACTGCTTGCAGAGGCAAAGGCAATGTTCGCGGCTTTCACTGAGACCCACATAAAGGATCACTTGGACAACGAAATATGGATCCCAGGTTACAACCTATACAGATGTGACAGAGTGAACAGGCAAAAGAGTCACTTGTTTGCACAGAACTGCTAAATGCCTCAAATGATGTAGTGGAAGTTTTAGCAGTAAAGGTCGAGAACCAAAACCTAGTCATTGTGGTAGTCTACAAGCCTCCGGATGCAACATCCCAGCAATTCCAGGAACAGCTGTTAAAAATTGACCACTGTCTGGAAAATCTTCCAGCTCCTGCACCCAACATCTTGCTCCTGGGATATTTCAACTTAAGGCACCTAAAATGGAGGAATATAGCAAATAATATTGTTGCAGTAATAACACCAGGAGGCAGCTCTGATGAAAACTCACACTCACGTGAGCTTTTAAATCTCTGCACAAAATTCAATTTAAACCAGCAAATAATAGAGCCTACTAGACTGGAGAATACACTAGACCTCATCTTCACTAACAATGATGATCTGATAAGAAATGTCACCATATCAAAAACAATATACTCAGATCACAACATAATTGAGGTTCAGTCATGTATGCGCGGAGCCCCAGACCGACATAATGAGATTAGTCACGAGGGAGCATTCACCAAATTCAACTTCAATAACAAAAACATAAAGTGGGACCAAGTAAACCAAGTCCTAACCGATATAAGCTGGGAAGATATACTAAGCAACACAGACCCCAACTTATGCCTAGAACAGATTAACTCGGTGGCACTCGATGTATTCACAAGGCTTATTCCTCTAAGAAAAAGGAGGAGTAGATGTAAAATAGAAAGAGATAGGCGCTCCCTTTACAGGCGACGGAAAAGAATAACAGAGCGGCTAAAAGAGGTCAATATATCTGAAATGCGTAGGGAGACACTGGTCAGAGAAATAGCAAGCATCGAACTTAAGCTAAAAGAATCCTTTAGGAGTCAGGAATCGCGGGAAGAACTAAAAGCCATAAATGAAATCGAAAGAAACCCAAAGTATTTCTTCTCCTATGTCAAATCAAAATCGAGAACAACGTCCAGTATTGGGCCCCTACTTAAACAAGATGGGTCCTACACAGATGACAGCAAGGAAATGAGTGAGCTACTCAAGTCCCAATATGACTCAGTTTTTAGCAAGCCGCTAACCAGACTGAGAGTCGAAGATCAAAATGAATTTTTTATGAGAGAGCCACAAAATTTGATTAACACAAGCCTATCCGATGTTATCCTGACGCCAAATGACTTCGAACAGGCGATAAATGACATGCCCATGCACTCTGCCCCAGGGCCAGACTCATGGAACTCTGTGTTCATCAAGAACTGCAAGAAGCCCCTATCATGAGCCTTTTCCATCCTATGGAGAGGGAGCATGGACACGGGGGTCGTCCCACAGTTACTAAAAACAACAGACATAGCCCCACTCCACAAAGGGGGCAGTAAAGCAACAGCAAAGAACTACAGACCAATAGCACTAACATCCGATATCATAAAAATCTTTGAAAGGGTCCTAAGAAGCAAGATCACCACCCATCTAGAAACCCATCAGTTACACAACCCAGGGCAACATGGGTTTAGAACAGGTCGCTCCTGTCTGTCTCAACTACTGGATCGCTACGACAAGGTCCTAAATGCACTAGAAGACAAAAAGAATGCAGATGTAATATATACAGACTTTGCAAAAGCCTTCGACAAGTGTGACCATGGCGTAATAGCGCACAAAATGCGTGCTAAAGGAATAACAGGAAAAGTCGGTCGATGGATCTATAATTTCCTCACTAACAGAACACAGAGAGTAGTCGTCAACAGAGTAAAGTCCGAGGCAGCTACGGTGAAAAGCTCTGTTCCACAAGGCACAGTACTCGCTCCCATCTTGTTCCTCATCCTCATATCCGACATAGACAATGATGTCAGCCACAGCACCGTGTTTTCCTTTGCAGATGACACCCGAATCTGCATGACAGTGTCTTCCATTGCAGACACTGCAAAGCTCCAGGCGGACATCAATCAAATCTTTCAGTGGGCTGCAGAAAACAATATGAAGTTCAACGATGAGAAATTTCAATTACTCAAATATGGTAAACATGAGGAAATTAAATCTTCATCAGAGTACAAAACAAATTCTGGCCACAAAATAGAGCGAAACACCAACGTCAAAGACCTGGGAGTGATCATGTCGGAGGATCTCACCTTCAAGGACCATAACATTGTATCAATCGCATCTGCTAGAAAAATGACAGGATGGATAATGAGAACCTTCAAAACTAGGGAGGCCAAGCCCATGATGACACTCTTCAGGTCACTTGTTCTATCTAGGCTGGAATATTGCTGCACACTAACAGCACCTTTCAAGGCAGGTGAAATTGCCGACCTAGAAAATGTACAGAGAACTTTCACGGCGCGCATAATGGAGATAAAACACCTCAATTATTGGGGGCGCTTGAGGTTCCTAAACCTGTATTCCCTGGAACGCAGGAGGGAGAGATACATGATTATATACACCTGGAAAATCCTAGAGGGACTAGTACCGAACTTGCACACGAAAATCACTCACTACGAAAGCAAAAGACTTGGCAGACGATGCACCATCCCCCCAATGAAAAGCAGGGGTGTCACTAGCACGTTAAGAGACCATACAATAAGTGTCAGGGGCCCGAGACTGTTCAACTGCCTCCCAGCACACATAAGGGGGATTACCAACAGACCCCTGGCAGTCTTCAAGCTGGCACTGGACAAGCACCTAAAGCCAGTTCCTGATCAGCCGGGCTGTGGCTCGTACGTTGGTTTGCGTGCAGCCAGCAGCAACAGCCTGGTTGATCAGGCTCTGATCCACCAGGAGGCCTGGTCACAGACCGGGCCGCGGGGGCGTTGACCCCCGGAACTCTCTCCAGGTAAACTCCAGGTACCTCCCAGGTACACCTACACAACCATGGATTTAGTGTACATGCTCCAGGACACTAGCAAACTTGAAAACAATCTTCCATTGTCTATGTTCTGAGGATTAACTGCAAACTTATGGTTCTATGCAACCATATAGATGTTTCGCTTGCACAGTAAGTTTTATCATTAAGTAATGCGTTCAATGTCTTTTATACTGAAGTTAATGGAAGAAGTTGTGAGAGGTAACAATTTGTGAGACGTAATCGCGGATCTTTTAGTAATAGTAAGTAAGGCCCTAGAAGTGGCCCAGAGATTTGTTATTGGAGATGTGGATAGATGTAGACTTGAAGACGTCGTCTGTATGAACAGTGCTCACTAAGGGAAATAAATCATACACATTAGGCGGGTCAGAGCATAGTTAATGGTTCAAGTTAGACCTTAACGTCGCCTTAAGTTCCATTGTCCAATGTGCGGATTATTTATGTGTTGTTCCACTCAATGTATTGTGCCATTTTATTCTTTAGATGATATTCACTGGATCAAGATCTCATGAAGTTGCTGTATCAGACAACTTTCACTAGACAATAAGGCAAAATACCGACAAAAATACTTGTATCAAGTAGTGGTGGCCACCCACATGTGATCATGTCACTGACTACTGAATCACTTTGCCAAACCTGTGGCCCATATTATGTGCCTGACCTATATCCACTAGTGGCCCCTGATCATATATAACCATGGCTTCAACTGCTACATCTCTCAGTGCTGTCTTCAACCTCATCACTGAATCTCAATATAAATTACTTCCTCCTTAAGCCTCTCTATTCCCATGATAACCAGTTGTTGAACCCTTTTCCTGGACACCATTGTAAAGGAACTACTACTACTACTACTACTATTACTATTCCCATTACTACTTCTGCTACAACTACTACTACTAATGTACTACAACTGCTACTGCTATTACTATTACTGCAGCTACTACTACTGCTTTTACTACCACCACTACTACTACGACTACTAATAATGTACTATAGCTGTTACTACTCCTACTACTGATACTACTACTACTAATAGTACTACAGCTGCTAAGACTACTATTACTACTACTTCCTCAACTACCATTACCATTACTTCTGGTACTACTACCACTACTTCTACTACTATTACTATCATTACAATACTACTACTACTACTGCAAGTACCACTAATCATAATAATTATAACAATATAATTAAGTATTGCATGCTGACGAAGGTTCATCACTGGAACAGAAATTCTCTGTCAAATGAATAATACCTCTTGTAGCTCACTGGAGGAACATTCAGTCTACAACGGAAAGAACCCAGGTTCAACACCCTTGTGGGATGAGCTGCCTGTGCTCACCTAACAGTAAATACAGTAAGTCATGCTGCTGGGCATTCTGGTCTTAATAACCCCAAAGAACACAAAGAACTGGGCCTGTCCTCCTCTTTGATCGTTCCTGAATGCCTCCCAGTCTTCTCAGGACCTGTCTGGCCCCTACGGGTTTACCACTCCTACCATGAATGCAATGATGATAACAGTAATGAATCTTTGACTCAAATAAATTTACGAAAGTCTTGCTTTTCTTTCCCTTATCTTTTGCGCTTTTCTGCTGTTTCTTCTTCCAGCAGGATAAACCGTCATGTCACAAAGTACATGTCATCTCAAGCAGATTCCACGAACATGACAATGAGTTTAACGTACAGCAACGGCCTCCGCAGTCACCAGATCTCAGTACAACAGATCTCCTCTGGGATATGATGGAACGGAAGATTAGTAGCATAAATGTGCAGCCAATAAATCTGCAGCAGCTGGAAAGTGTTACGTCAACAAGTCCAGGATCTCTAAAGAATGTTTCCAGCTCCTTGTTGAACCCATGCAACGAGGAATTTATTTAGGTTATTCTGGGGCAAAGAAAAGGAGTACTCAGCAGTAGGAATGACCGCTGAGAGGATAGTGAACGTGTGGTGGACACCAGGAGAGGATAGTGAAAGTGTGGGAAACACCATGAGATGATAGTGAACGTGTGGTATACACCATGAGGAGAGGATAGTGAACGTGTGGTGGACACCATGAGAGGATAGTGAACGTCTCGGAGACACAATGAGGAGAGGATAGTGAACTTGTGGTGGACACATTGAGGAGAAGATAGTGACGTGTGGTGGACACCATGAGAGGATAGTGAACGTGTGGTGGATACCATGAGAGGATAGTGAACGTGTGGTGGATACCATGAGAGGATAGTTACACAAATAACCCGCACATAGAAGAGAGGAGCTTACGATGGCGTTTAGACGTGGTAAGCTCCTCTCTTGTATGTGCGGGTTATTTGTGTATCCTTCCAGTCACGGTATTCTGACTTTTTTTATTTATGAGAGGATAGTGAACTTGTGGTGGACACCATGAGAGGATAGTGAACGTGTGGTGGACACCATGAGAGGATAGTGAACGTGTGGTGGACACCACACGTTCACTATCCACGTACACTTCTGGTACACTAGAACAGTTCTGGTACACTAGAACAGTTCTCATGGTACACTAGAACACTTCTCCTGGTACACTGGAACAGTTCTCCTGGTACACAAGAACAGTTCTCATGGTACACTGGAACAGTTCACCTGGTACACTGGAACAGTTCTCCTGGTACACTAGAACAGTTCTCCTGGTACACTGGAACAGTTCACCTGGTACACTGGAACAGTTCTCCTGGTACACTAGAACAGTTCTCCTGGTACACTGGAACAGTTCTCCTGGTACACTAGAACAGTTCTCCTGGTACACTGGAACAGTTCTCCTGGTACACTAGAACAGTTCTCCTGGTACACTAGAACAGTTCTCCTGGTACACTGGAGCAGTTCTCCTGGTACACTGGAACAGTTCTCCTGGTATACTAGAACAGTTCTCCTAGTACACTAGAACAGTTCTCTTGGTACACTGGAACAGTTCTCCTGGTACACTGGAACAGTTCTCCTGGTACACTGGAACAGTCCTCCTGGTACACTAGAACAGTTCTCCTGGTACACTGGAACAGTTCTCCTGGTACACTAGAACAGTTCTCCTGGTACACTAAAACAGTTCTCCTGGTACACTGGAGCAGTTCTCCTGGTACACTGGAACAGTTCTCCTGGTATACTAGAACATTTCTCCTAGTACACTAGAACAGTTCTCCTGGTACACTGGAACAGTTCTCCTGGTACACTGGAACAGTTCTCCTGGTACACTGGAACAGTCCTCCTGGTACACAAGAACAGTTCTCCTGGTACACAAGAACAGTTCTCCTGGTACACTGGAACAGTTCTCCTGGTACACTGGAACAATTCACCTGGTACACTGGAACAGTTCTCCTGGTACACAAGAACAGTTCTCCTGGAACACAAGAACAGTTCTCATGGTACACTAGAACACTTCTCCTGGTACACTGGAACAGTTCTCCTGGTACACTAGAACAGTTCTCCTGGTACACTAGAACAGTTCTCCTGGTACACTGGAACAGTTCTCCTGGTACACAAGAACAGTTCTCCTGGTACACAAGAACAGTTCTCATGGTACACTAGAACACTTCTACTGGTACACTGGAACAGTTCTCCTGGTACACTAGAACAGTTGTCCTGGTACACTGCAACAGTTCTCCTGGTACACTGGAACAGTTCTCCTGGTACACTGGAACAGTTCTCCTGGTACACAAGAACAGTTCTCCTGGTACACAAGAACAGTTCTCATGGTACACTAGAACAGTCCTTCTGGTACACTGGAACACTTCTCCTTGTACACTAGAACAGTTCTCTTGGTACACTGGAACAGTTCTCCTGGTACACTAGAACAGTTCACCTGGTTCACTGGAACAGTTCTCCTGGTACACTAGAACAGTTCCTCTGGTACACTAGAACAGTTCTCCTGTTACACTAGAACAGTTCCTCTGGTACACTAGAACAGTTCTCCTGGTACACTAGAACAGTTCCTCTGGTACACTAGAACAGTTCTCCTGGTACACTAGAACAGTTCTCCTGGTACACTAGAACAGTTCTCCTGGTACACTAGAACAGTTCTCCTGGTACACTAGGACAGTTCTCCTGGTACACTAGAACAGTTCACCTGGTACACTAGAACAGTTCACCTGGTACGCTAGAACAGTTCCTCTGGTACACTAGAACAGTTCCTCTGGTACACTAGAACAGTTCTCCTGGTACACTAGAACAGTTCTCCTGGTACACTAGAACAGTTCTCCTGGTACACTAGAACAGTTCACCTGGTACACTAGAACAGTTCACCTGGTACACTAGAACAGTTCCTCTGGTAGACTAGAACAGTTCTCCTGGTACACTAGAACAGTTCTCCTGGTACACTAGAACAGTTCCTCTGGTACACTAGAACAGTTCCTCTGGTACACTAGAACAGTTCTCCTGGTACACTAGAACAGTTCTCCTGGTACACTAGAACAGTTCTCCTGGTACACTAGAACAGTTCACCTGGTACACTAGAACAGTTCACCTGGTACACTAGAACAGTTCCTCTGGTACACTAGAACAGTTCTCCTGGTACACTAGAACAGTTCTCCTGGTACACTGGAACAGTTCTCCTGGTACACAAGAACAGTTCTCCTGGTACACAAGAACAGTTCTCATGGTACACTAGAACAGTCCTTCTGGTACACTGGAACACTTCTCCTTGTACACTAGAACAGTTCTCTTGGTACACTGGAACAGTTCTCCTGGTACACTAGAACAGTTCACCTGGTTCACTAGAACAGTTCTCCTGGTACACTAGAACAGTTCCTCTGGTACACTAGAACAGTTCTCCTGTTACACTAGAACAGTTCCTCTGGTACACTAGAACAGTTCTCCTGGTACACTAGAACAGTTCCTCTGGTACACTAGAACAGTTCTCCTGGTACACTAGAACAGTTCTCCTGGTACACTAGAACAGTTCTCCTGGTACACTAGAACAGTTCTCCTGGTACACTAGGACAGTTCTCCTGGTACACTAGAACAGTTCACCTGGTACACTAGAACAGTTCTCCTGGTACACTAGGACAGTTCTCCTGGTACACTAGAACAGTTCACCTGGTACGCTAGAACAGTTCCTCTGGTACACTAGACCAGTTCCTCTGGTACACTAGAACAGTTCTCCTGGTACACTAGAACAGTTCTCCTGGTACACAAGAACAGTTCTCATGGTACACTAGAACAGTCCTTCTGGTACACTGGAACACTTCTCCTTGTACACTAGAACAGTTCTCTTGGTACACTGGAACAGTTCTCCTGGTACACTAGAACAGTTCACCTGGTTCACTGGAACAGTTCTCCTGGTACACTAGAACAGTTCCTCTGGTACACTAGAACAGTTCTCCTGTTACACTAGAACAGTTCCTCTGGTACACTAGAACAGTTCTCCTGGTACACTAGAACAGTTCCTCTGGTACACTAGAACAGTTCTCCTGGTACACTAGAACAGTTCTCCTGGTACACTAGAACAGTTCTCCTGGTACACTAGAACAGTTCTCCTGGTACACTAGGACAGTTCTCCTGGTACACTAGAACAGTTCACCTGGTACACTAGAACAGTTCACCTGGTACGCTAGAACAGTTCCTCTGGTACACTAGAACAGTTCCTCTGGTACACTAGAACAGTTCTCCTGGTACACTAGAACAGTTCTCCTGGTACACTAGAACAGTTCTCCTGGTACACTAGAACAGTTCACCTGGTACACTAGAACAGTTCACCTGGTACACTAGAACAGTTCCTCTGGTACACTAGAACAGTTCTCCTGGTACACTAGAACAGTTCTCCTGGTACACTAGAACAGTTCCTCTGGTACACTAGAACAGTTCCTCTGGTACACTAGAACAGTTCTCCTGGTACACTAGAACAGTTCTCCTGGTACACTAGAACAGTTCTCCTGGTACACTAGAACAGTTCACCTGGTACACTAGAACAGTTCACCTGGTACACTAGAACAGTTCCTCTGGTACACTAGAACAGTTCTCCTGGTACACTAGAACAGTTCTCCTGGTACACTGGAACAGTTCTCCTGGTACACAAGAACAGTTCTCCTGGTACACAAGAACAGTTCTCATGGTACACTAGAACAGTCCTTCTGGTACACTGGAACACTTCTCCTTGTACACTAGAACAGTTCTCTTGGTACACTGGAACAGTTCTCCTGGTACACTAGAACAGTTCACCTGGTTCACTAGAACAGTTCTCCTGGTACACTAGAACAGTTCCTCTGGTACACTAGAACAGTTCTCCTGTTACACTAGAACAGTTCCTCTGGTACACTAGAACAGTTCTCCTGGTACACTAGAACAGTTCCTCTGGTACACTAGAACAGTTCTCCTGGTACACTAGAACAGTTCTCCTGGTACACTAGAACAGTTCTCCTGGTACACTAGAACAGTTCTCCTGGTACACTAGGACAGTTCTCCTGGTACACTAGAACAGTTCACCTGGTACACTAGAACAGTTCTCCTGGTACACTAGGACAGTTCTCCTGGTACACTAGAACAGTTCACCTGGTACGCTAGAACAGTTCCTCTGGTACACTAGACCAGTTCCTCTGGTACACTAGAACAGTTCTCCTGGTACACTAGAACAGTTCTCCTGGTACACTAGAACAGTTCTCCTGGTACACTAGAACAGTTCACCTGGTACACTAGAACAGTTCACCTGGTACACTAGAACAGTTCCTCTGGTACACTAGAACAGTTCTCCTGGTACACTAGAACAGTTCTCCTGGTACACTAGAACAGTTCTCCTGGTACACTAGAACAGTTCCTCTGGTACACTAGAACAGTTCTCCTGGTACACTAGAACAGTTCACCTGGTACACTAGAACAGTTCACCTGGTACACTAGAACAGTTCTCCTGGTACACTAGAACAGTTCACCTGGTACACTAGAACAGTTCACCTGGTACACTAGAACAGTTCACCTGGTACACTAGAACAGTTCACCTGGTACACTAGAACAGTTCACCTGGTACACTAGAACCTCCGTATGCCCTCGAATGGCGGCCCAACAGCTAGCTGTGTGCTGGCTGCGCCATTCTTGTAGGGTTTGGTGGTCCTGTGGCTTAAAGCGTCATGTAGCTCTCGCTTACCATGAGGCAGGCCAGTACAACATGGGTTCGAATCCTTGGCTAGCGCAGTGTTGTTATATATATATATATATATATATATATATATATATATATATATATATATATATATATATATATATATATATATATATATATATATATATATATATATATATATATATATATATATATATATATATATATATATAAATTTTTTGAAAGCCTTAATCAATAAACATTCGTAGATAACTGTAAAGAGAAGTTAGTCACCATTGTCAAAGTTATGAGGCATGAAGGGTGCTCCTACCCCCCCCCCCCCCCCCTTATCACTAACAAGAGTTCAGGGATCAACAAGGAAGGTTAACTAGCGCTGACAAGAACACTAGATAACGTTATTATCGTTATTTACCACACATGTTAACGTAAACACACAGATACACACACACACAGGAGATAGGAGAGATTAGGAGGATATGATAACGACGTGTAAAATATTGAGAGAAATCGACAAGGTTGACAGATACAAAATCTTCCAGATGTGGGACACAGTTGGTTGTTGAAGACACAGATAAACCAAAGGGATGTTAGGAAGTATTTCTTCAGTCACAGAGTTGTCAGGAAGTGAAATAGTCTGGCAAGTGATGTAGTGGAGACAGGAACCATACATAGTTTAAGAAGAGGTAAGATAAACTTCATGGTGCAGGAAGAGTGACCGAGTAGCGGCCAGTGAAGACGCGGGGCCAGGAGCTGTGACTCGACCCCTGCAACCACAACTAGGTGAGTACACCTAGGTGAGTACACAGGTTCGGTCCACGGATTGACCCCTGTGGAACCTCGCTCGTCACAGGCGCCCACTCTGACACCTCGTCACATACCATTGCAGTGCCTTCCCTGTCAGTCCTAGGACCGCCGCTGTTTTGAAATTTGTAAATGACATGACGGAAAGAATAGATTCAGAAGTATTTCTGTTTACAGATGATGTGAAGTTAATTAGGAGAATTCAATTGGGGATGACCAGGCAGGACGACAAAGGAATCTGGACAGGCTGAAAGCCTGGTCCAGAAACTGGCTCCTTGAGCTCAACCCCCACCAAGTGCAAAGTCACGAAGATTGTGAAATGGCAAAGAAGACCGCAGACAGAGTACAGTCTAAGGGGCCAAAGACAAAGGGGGTGAGTATAATACCGAGCACATCTCCTGAGGCTCACATCAGCCAAATAACTGCTGCAGCATATGGGCGCCTAGCAATCCTAGGAATCGCTCTGAGCCCTGTACACCGTGTACGTCAGGCTCATATTGGAATATGCAGCATCAGTTTGGAACCCACATCTGGTTAAGCACGTTAGGAAATTAGAAAAAGCGCTCAGCTTTGCAACGAGACTAGCCCTGAGGCTAAGGGGCTTGTCCTCTGAGAAGAGTTTAAGGGAAATCGACCTGACCACACTGGAGGATAGGAGAAATAGGGGGGATATGATAACGATAAATAAAACAATCAACAAGGTGGACAGAGACAGGATGTTCCAGAGATGGGACACAACAACAAGGAGTCACAATTGGAGGTTGAAGACTCAGATGTATCACAGGGATGTTAGGAACTAATTCTTCAGTAACAGAGTTTTCAGGAAGTGGGATCATCTGAAAAGTGACGTAGTGGAGGCAGGATCGATAAATAGCTTTAAGAAGAGGTATAATGAAGCACAGGGAGCAGGGAGGGATGTGACCTAGTAGCGACCAGTGAAGAGGTGGGGCCAGGAGCTGTCACTCTTCCCCTGCAACCACAATTAGGTGAGCACACACACACAATCAGGGGAGAAAAAACAGGAGGGAAGCAGCTCTACTGTAACGGTAAACAGGCTGTCTATTGAAAGCAGATATGGTCATTAACATGTACACTTTATAAAACACTTGAAATTTAGAAGACGAGAGCGGCGACCACTTCTGGATTATATACAGTCGGGTGACTTTAAGCAGTCTGCTTAAATATTGATGATAATTAGACACGTGCAACATCTGGGTATTTTTAATGTAAACGTTTCGCCATCCAGTGGCTTTATCAATGTAGATTCAGGGATATAACTGGAAGAGGTAATCAGTCCTTCAGTCTTGGAGTTAGTGAAGAGCACCGTACTTGTTATATATTATAAAAACCCTGCATTTCTAATCACATAAATGTAGACAGCCTGTACTGTCTGCACAGACAGCCCATGCTGTCTGCCAGCTTAGTTCATATTTCGTGCCACTCAGGTGCTGCCCTCTGTAGCCAGGCTTCTAGGTAGGCACGCCAGCCTGCCGGCCCATGCCTCCGTCTCACTCACACAGCGGCCTAGCAGCAAGACACAAGGCCTCCCAGCTCTCTCTCGTGGGCATGGCCCTCCCGGGCCATGGGCACAACACAAGCCTGTGTACCCACCACGACATTAACAATAAAGTAAGAAGCCTCCGAAGAAGTCTATCATTAACCACTCGCTTACAGCACCTACCAAACAAGACCATTATATTGGTACCAGCGGTGCTCGCAGCAGTTGTGTTTGCCTGGAGAGAGGGAGGAAGAGGTATGAAGTCATCTTCACTTCATCACCCTACACAAGAAGCATCCGTCTCTCAACGAGTTATCCTGATGTCGTGTCTGCACGTTTGAGCATCCAGACACAGGTACAAGCAGGATCCAGGCCGAAATTTGTCGATATTCTCCGAGAATTGTAAGTGGCGTCACAGTGACCCCACGCTACAGTGACCCCACGCTACAGTGACCCCACGGTACAGTGACTCCACGCTAGTGTCCCACGCTGTTTCTCAAGTCACTTGTATGTTGCTGTTGTTGTTGTTCAGCTCAGCACAGCCGTTTCAGCAAGCCAGAGGTGAGTTTTGTGGTGATTTCTGCGTCCAGTGTGAGCTTCTCCACGTGTTTGTGGGTGGGGGAGGAGAGGAAGTGGCTGTTCCTCACCTTGCCCATGCTCGCCCTACTCATGCTCACCCATCTACCATACACCACTCACCACTGCCCACTCCCTCTGCTGTGTTTTCTGCTGTTTTTCGTGTGATTCATTGCCAGAGCTGTGTATCCGAGTGCCCGAGGCCACTCGAAGCTACGTGGATCAGCATGCCACGTAGATCACGACGCCACGTGGGTGTGGGCGATGTCACGTGGATCTACCAGCCACGTGAGTTACCAGATGTCCCAGGCCTCATGGTGTGGTCTGCTGCCCGCATCACATCGACGTCATCCACGATGCTGCCCGACTTCATGACGTCACGATGTCTGGTGACGTCACCTCGAGATATCTGCTGACGTCACAGTGCTGCTGACGTCACCTCGCGACATCACGCTTGACATCACATGATGTCACCATCGAGTGTTCAGTAATTGTTTCAGTATTGTCGAGAAGATTGAGAGAAGATATATGTCGTGTTTTAATTAATTCCTCTCAGTCAGTGTTCTCACATTTTAGTATGTCTTAGTGCCAGTTTTATGCACAGAAAAGTATCATTTGCTAGTTTAAGCCCTGTTGTACTGCGGTGTGTAAAGTTTCCGTGTGTCCAGTGAGGTCTGAGCCAGACCTGAGTAGCACCTCTGTGCTAAGTCACCCATGTGACCAGTACGTTTGGCAGCTGATGTCAAGACAGCTCCGAGTGACTGAGCCCTCTTGTACAGAAAGCTTTTATGCTCGTCGCTCGTGTTGTTCTGCAGAATCGTACCTGCTACGATTCCCATCGAGATTTGTTTCACTTCACCTCCAGACCATCAGAGTGCAGTTATATGTAGAGAAAGAAGTCTGGGGACGCTTAGACCAACCTCTGCTATAACTCCAACTGTCGAGAGAATGACACGCTGTGTCAGCCTCGTGTCACAAGCTTCAGTGAGCAGCCTGCACAAAGAAGATGTCACTTTGACTGCTAGCTCTCTCACTGCAGTCTGATATATGATGTTACGACTCCCAGATGTTTCGCCCAGTCGTCTCTGCCACGACTCGCTCCACAACTCGCTCCACGCTCGCCGGCAGTGACAGCCCAGCGACAGTACCAGTCGAGAAGTGTCCTCCTGAGTCGCTTGCCAGAAGTCCTGCCCAGTTGCCGAGTTTTGTCGACGCCTCACTCGAGGGCACCAGCATGTTGTGCCCCAGGTTGAGTGAAACCTGCAGCGACTCCTACGATGACTGCTTCACCGTTCCAGAGGAGACCGTAACCTGTTACGTCACAGCTCAGCCGCAGCGATGTCTCCCATGTTGCAGTATCTGTCCAGACACAGGAAGGCGTGCAGTGATGCCCTTCAACGCTCACTGCCTATGACCACGATGTTTAGCACACCCCACATGTTTTTCTCGTCCCTCCCTGTAGGAAGCTTTTTTTTCCATGTTCATATGTATATATATGTTTTTATTTTGTGTTCTGTGCCTTGTTCCTATGAGAGAGAGACCGAGTTTCTTTTACCATCAGTATTGTCGCGTCGGGACAACGCGCGGTAGGTGGCCGAGCATATGTAGACAGCCTGTACTGTCTGCACAGACAGCCCATGCTGTCTGCCAGCTTAGTTCATATTTCGCGCCACTCAGGTGCTGCCCTCTGTAGCCAGGCCTCTAGGTAGGCACGCCAGCCTGCCGGCCCATGCCTCCGTCTCACTCACACAGTGGCCTAGCAGCAAAACACAAAGCCTCCCAGCTTTCTCTCGTGGGCATGGCCCTCCTGGGCCATGGGCACAACACAAGCCTGTGTACCCACCACTACTTAACAATAAAGTAAGAAGCCTCCGAAGACGTATCATTTAACCACCCGCTACCAGAACACCCAAACAACCCCATTATATAAATTCTGAATTAATTTGATTTTATTAACACATCGGCAGTCTCCCACCAAGGCAGGGTGGCCCACCAAGGCAGGGTGGCCCACCAAGGCAGGGTGGCCCACCAAGGCAGGGTGGCCCACCAAGGCAGGGAGGTCCACCAAGGCAGGGTGGCCCACCAAGGCAGGGTGGCCCACCAAGGCAGGGTGGCGGCCCAACAGCTAGCTGCGTGCTGGCTGCGCCATTCTTGTAGGGTTGGGTGGTCCTGTGGCTTAAAGCGTCATGTAGCTCTCGCTTACCATGAGGCAGGCCAGTACAACATGGGTTCGAATCCTTGGCTAGCGCAGTGTTGTTATATATTTATATATATATATATATATATATATATATATATATATATATATATATATATATATATATATATATATATATATATATATATATATATATATATATATGAGATTAAGACACATATGCAACATCTGGGTATCTTTATTGTAGACGTTTCGCCATCCAGTGGCTTTATCAATACAAATTCTAGGACATAACTTGAAGACAGTAGAACTATGTACAGAAGATGAGGTAATCAGTCCCTCAACCTAGGAGTAGGTGCGAAGAGCACCATAGTCGTGGAGGGACTGATTACCTCATCTTCTGTACATAGTTCTACTGTCTTCAAGTTATGTCCTAGAATTTGTATTGATAAAGCCACTGGATGGCGAAACGTCTACAATAAAGATACCCAGATATTGTATATGTGTCTTAATCTCATCTTGTCGGTATTATATACCATTCGTACATATATATATATATATGCAATAAGATCACAGTGAACAGGTGATTTTAAAATATGCAAAACAACCACTCTGAAAGAATAGAGAAATTCCAAGCGCTTTCGTGACTACTCACATTATCAAGGAACTATGATAATGTGAGTAGTCACGAAAGAGCTTGGAATTTCTCTATTCTTTCAGAGTGGTTGTTTTGCATATATATATATATATATATATATATATATATATATATATATATATATATATATATATATATATATATATATATATATATATATATATATATATATATATATATAAATTTTATGAAAGCCTTTATCAATAAACATTCGTAGATAACTGTAAAGAGAAGTTAGTCACCATTGTCAAAGTTATGAGGCATGAAGGGTGCTCCTACCCCCCCCCCTTTATCACTAACAAGAGTTCAGGGATCAACAAGGAAGGTTAACTAGCGCTGACAAGAACACTAGATAACGTTATTATCGTTATATACCACACATGTTAACGTAAACACACAGATACACACACACAGGAGACAGGAGAGATTAGGAGGATATGATAACGACGTGTAAAATATTGAGAGAAATCGACAAGGTTGACAGATACAAAATCTTCCAGATGTGGGACACAGTTGGTTGTTGAAGACACAGATAAACCAAAGGGATGTTAGGAACTATTTCTTCAGTCACAGAGTTGTCAGGAAGTGAAATAGTCTGGCAAGTGATGTAGTGGAGACAGGAACCATACATAGTTTAAGAAGAGGTAAGATAAACTTCATGGTGCAGGAAGAGTGACCGAGTAGCGGCCAGTGAAGACGCGGGGCCAGGAGCTGTGACTCGACCCCTGCAACCACAACTAGGTGAGTACAACTAGGTGAGTACACAGGTTCGGTCCAAGGACTGACCCCTGTGGAACCTCGCTCGTCACAGGCGCCCACTCTGACACCTCGTCACATACCATTGCAGTGCCTTCCCTGTCAGTCCTAGGACCGCCGCTGTTTTGAAATTTGTAAATGACATGACGGAAAGAATAGATTCAGAAGTATTTCTGTTTACAGATGATGTGAAGTTAATTAGGAGAATTCAATTGGGGATGACCAGGCAGGACGACAAAGGAATCTGGACAGGCTGAAAGCCTGGTCCAGAAACTGGCTCCTTGAGCTCAACCCCCACCAAGTGCAAAGTCACGAAGATTGTGAAATGGCAAAGAAGACCGCAGACAGAGTACAGTCTAAGGGGCCAAAGACAAAGGGGGTGAGTATAATACCGAGCACATCTCCTGAGGCTCACATCAGCCAAATAACTGCTGCAGCATATGGGCGCCTAGCAATCCTAGGAATCGCTCTGAGCCCTGTACACCGTGTACGTCAGGCTCATATTGGAATATGCAGCATCAGTTTGGAACCCACATCTGGTTAAGCACGTTAGGAAATTAGAAAAAGCGCTCAGCTTTGCAACGAGACTAGCCCTGAGGCTAAGGGGCTTGTCCTCTGAGAAGAGTTTAAGGGAAATCGACCTGACCACACTGGAGGATAGGAGAAATAGGGGGGATATGATAACGATAAATAAAACAATCAACAAGGTGGACAGAGACAGGATGTTCCAGAGATGGGACACAACAACAAGGAGTCACAATTGGAGGTTGAAGACTCAGATGTATCACAGGGATGTTAGGAACTAATTCTTCAGTAACAGAGTTTTCAGGAAGTGGGATCATCTGAAAAGTGACGTAGTGGAGGCAGGATCGATAAATAGCTTTAAGAAGAGGTATAATGAAGCACAGGGAGCAGGGAGGGATGTGACCTAGTAGCGACCAGTGAAGAGGTGGGGCCAGGAGCTGTCACTCTTCCCCTGCAACCACAATTAGGTGAGCACACACACACAATCAGGGGAGAAAAAACAGGAGGGAAGCAGCTCTACTGTAACGGTAAACAGGCTGTCTATTGAAAGCAGATATGGTCATTAACATGTACACTTGATAAAATACTTGAAATTTAGAAGACGAGAGCGGCGACCACTTCTGGATTATATACAGTCGGGTGACTTTAAGCAGTCTGCTTAAATATTGATGATAATTAGACACGTGCAACATCTGGGTATTTTTAATGTAAACGTTTCGCCATCCAGTGGCTTTATCAATGTAGATTCAGGGATATAACTGGAAGAGGTAATCAGTCCTTCAGTCTTGGAGTTAGTGAAGAGCACCGTACTTGTTATATATTATAAAAACCCTGCCTTTCTAATCACATAAATTCTGAATTAATTTGATTTTATTAACACATCGGCAGTCTCCCACCAAGGCAGGGTGGCCCACCAAGGCAGGGTGGCCCACCAAGGCAGGGTGGCCCACCAAGGCAGGGTGGCCCACCAAGGCAGGGAGGTCCACCAAGGCAGGGTGGCCCACCAAGGCAGGGTGGCCCACCAAGGCAGGGTGGCCCACCAAGGCAGGGTGGCCCACCAAGGCAGGGTGGCCCACCAAGGCAGGGTGGCCCACCAAGGCAGGGTGGCCCACCAAGGCAGGGAGGTCCACCAAGGCAGGGTGGCCCACCAAGGCAGGGTGGCCCACCAAGGCAGGGTGGCCCACCAAGGCAGGGAGGTCCACCAAGGCAGGGTGGCCCACCAAGGCAGGGTGGCCCACCAAGGCAGGGTGGCCCACCAAGGCAGGGTGGCCCACCAAGGCAGGGTGGCCCGAAATAGAAAAACTTTCACCATCATTCACTCCATCACTGTCTTGCCAGAAGGGTGCTTTACACTACAGTTTTTAAACTGCAACATTAACACCCCTCCTTCAGAGTGCAGACACTGTACTTCCCATCTCCAGGACTCAAGTCCGGCCTGCCGGTTTCCCTGAACCCCTTCATAGATGTTACTTTGCTCACACTCCAACAGCACGTCAAGCCCTAAAAACCATTTGTTTCCATTCGCTCCTGTCTAACACGCTCACGCATGTTTGCTGGAAGTCCAAGCCACTCGCACACAAAACCTCCGTTTCCCCCTCCCTCCAACCTTTCCTAGGCCGACCCCTACCTCGCCTTCCCTCCACTGTAGATCTATACACTATTGAAGTCATTCTATTTTGTTCCATTCTCTCTACATGTCTGAACCACATCAACAATCCCTTCTCAGCCCTCTGTATAATAGTTTTGGTAATCCCACACCTCCTAATCTCGAAAGTACGGATTTCCTGCATTATAGTCACACCACACATTGCCCTCAGACATGACATCTCCACTGCCTCCAGCCTTCTTCTTGTTTCAACATTCACAACCCATGCCTGGTCTCAGACCGGGCCGCGGGGGCGTTGACCCCCGGAACTCTCTCCAGGTAAACTCCAGGTACACAAGAGTGTTGGTATAACTATACTCTCATACATTCCCCTCTTTGCTTTCATGGACAAAGTTCTTTGTCTCCACGGACTCTTAGGTACGCCACTCACCTTTTTCCCCTCATCAATTCTGTGATTCACCTCATGTTTCTTAGACACATATGCTGACACGTCCACTCCAAAATATCTGAATACATTCACCTCCTCCACACTCTCTCCCTCCAATCCGATATCCAATCTTTCATTACCTAAGTTTTTTGTTATCCTCATCACCTTACTCTTTCCCATATTCCCTTTTAATTTCCATCTTTTACATACCCTACCAAACTCATCAACTTCTCTTCAGAATCTCCCAAGAGCACAGTGTCATCAGCAAAGAGCAGCTGTGACAACTCCCACTTTGTGTGTGATTCTTTATCTTTTAACTCCACGCCTCTTGCCAAGACCCTCGCATTTACTTCTCTTACAACCCCATCTATAAATATATTAAACAACCACGGTGACATCACACATCCTTGTCTAAGGCCTACTTTTACTGAGAAATAATCCCTCTCTCTCCTACATACTCTAACTTGAGCCTCACTATCCTCGTAAAAACTTTCTCCGCTGTCAAAAAACGTGATTTCTAATAATGATAGAGATCTCTACTGAATACTAGAAAGTACTGCCCTTCTAGCATCCAGCCTGTTACTGGGTTTTTGTAACAAGTAGTCAGTATCCTTGTCCAATTATCCATTAGAATTTAGTAAGATTCAATAGTGCTTCAGGATACAACTGGTAGGCTACTAACTTATAGCAATACTCTCTAGCATGTCCTTTTCTGTTACAATAGGTACAATTAACTTTCTTCTTCTTGGTATCAAATTTCTCTCTAACCACAGAGGCAGATTCAGGATTGTGAGTTTTCCTGGTAAAGGTGCGAGAAGTTACATTAGCAGGTACATCAGGCCGGCACTGATCAGCTGATTTAGGTTGCCAACTTCTAGGACAATTTTTAGTTACCTTGTTTCTCTCTGTTTCAGTACATACAAGTTTGTGAGAAATCTCATAATTCTCTTCTAATGCTCCAGAATATCCGAGGCAGTATGATCAATCAGATATTCTTGTATATCAGCAGACATACAGTTGTAAAACTCTTCGTGTAGTAACAACTGAACCAGACTGTCATAATTCTTGCACTTGGTGGCTCTACACCACCTCTCAAATGTAACTTTTTTCTCCCAAGTAAACTCTACACAAGTTTGATCTTGTCGTTGTAACGTACGAAATGCACGTTGATAACTTACAGGTAACAAGTTATATGTCTCTAGAATAGTTTCCTTGACAGCGTCATAACTAATGTACTTGGCAAATGGTAAAGCAGCAGTACAAGTTTGAGCTCTTCCTGTCAAAGCTGTGCGGAACAAGCTAGCCCAGTGCTTACGTGGCCAGTTTATAGCACGTGCCTGGTTCTTAAACACATCAAAATAAGTGTCTAAGTCACTCTCAAAACACTTAGGAACCATTAAGGCAGCTTTCTGCACATTAAATGTGTCCTTTGTTGTACTAACAGGTTTATCAACTTTGTCAAATTTATCACTCTGTTGTCTTCCAAGACGAACATTTTTCCTCTGGAAATCTTCATTCAATTTCCTCTGTGCCTCTGTTTGTGCAGTCTGCAGCATAATGAGGAGTTCCATCCTCTCAAATTGTTCCTCAGAGATAGGACCAGTAGGTAACGGAGGAGTAAGGAATCTAACGAATGAGTCTGGACGGTCCTTAGGTCGGACACCTTGTCCGGCCATCCCTAGAGACTCTAGATCTGGTCTAGGATAAGTAGATACAGGTGTAGTATACACGGTACTAGTATGAGGCTGAGTCATACTACCAGCTACACTCTGTACTATTGTGTTAGTCAGGCGGGAAGGTGTGAGCGTGAACGGAGTTACACTAGGTTCAGACACTTCTGCCATAGTTGATCTCTCTTCTACGTCATCAAATAGTCATACTTCCTAATAGAGACACTATGCTCTCTGTATCTGAATCATAATCAGACATCTCTGTATGAGCAGGAAACAATATATCTTTAATTAACGCTCTGACAGTTTCTGCGGTGTAATTCCTGTTATACGTCACACCGAGATATTTGGCTACTCGCCAACACGTCTGAAGTTTTAATGTACTTAACTCAGACAAAGTCAGAGTATCAATTAACTGTTTCACTTTGGCATACATCACGAAAATAATTGTACTACGAGAGAGTGATTATGGGAAACTATAATCCTGATAGGAATTTTAGTGTTGGTTGTCTTAGAGCTAGAGCTCATAAACAGTATTTCCATCTCCTTGGATCAAGAGACTCAGTCAAGTACATACATCCACCTGGTATGTTGTACAAGACTAAACTCAAAGTCTTCAAATTAGGAAAGTACTCAAAGTGTTTGACCATAGAGTTACTAGTGTGTCAAACTGGAAAATTTCTCCAACACCTTGGATCAAAAGCCTCCAGGACAGCCCTCCATTTGTTACAAAAAACGTGATTTCTAATAATGATAGAGATCTCTAGTGAATACTAGAAAGGACTGCCCTTCTAGCATCCAGCCTGTTACTGGGTTTTCGTAACAGTTAGTCAGTATCCTTGTCCAATTATCCATTAGAATTCAGTAAGATTCAACAGTGCTTCAGGATTACAACTGGTAGGCTACTAACTAAAGAAATTAAAATTTAATAAGTTTATTAATAACAATAAAGTCGTCTAGGTGTATAATATCAAAGTAAATTAAAGTAATCAAATGAATATAATATAGGATACAATTTCCTACACTTCTCTCGTGTACAGTAGTATTGTGCTGAAGGCACATGTCACATCTTTATTTCTTTTAAGTACCGTCTGGTACATTGTTAGCATTTAATAACGTAATTCTAATATATACAAGTAAGTTTGTGTGTATGTAAGTGCTCTAAGTAGTTCGCTATGTCTCAAGACTCGACTAGACTTAACCAGTGACTGACTAAAAGTACTCACATAAACTACCTCTTGACCAACTTGACAATCAGAACAGCTTGCTTGAGCAATAAAACGACTGATAAGCAACAGCGACACAGAATCGGGAACAAGGAAATAATATAACGACACTAAGTAGGGACCATCAGCAGATCCTCCACAAAAGTCACAAAACTCCCATACTACTGAATCTAAGTTCAGCATAAGAAAATCACCGACTGTGACAGTACACAGATACCAGTACAAATTAGGTCAGAAGCTGCAGCTCAGGACCTGAGTTGCTCAGAGTGTCTGTGCGACACACAACCTCAGTACAACGTCGAAAATCACTAAGTCTATGTTCTGTGAACAGAGTTACACAGAACCAACAACAAGAAAGCGACAGAGATGATTTTCCAGCAAGGGCCAGCAAGGGAGAGCTGGAGAGGGACGTCTTTTTGGAAGCAACGTCAACCAGAAAGAGAAAAAAAACGAAGCCCAAGCAGTCTCTCACCCAGGTGAGGTGTGAACACCCCACCCTGATCACGTGACTCTCCGTGGACTGCTGCTGCCCAGCAACACAGAGAAGCCAGCAGGGAAACAAGCAGGGCGATAGTTAGGCAATGCTGTCAGCTACTTAACACTCGAACTATGAGCACTAAATAATATATAAATGTTACATCCTACCTAATAACATAACTAAGTCAAATAATAATATAAAGCAATATATTTACGATTTAGCTATTGTCACAAATATAAGCAATATAAAATTATATGAACAGGTAATATACATTATACACATTGTGACCCATTCAGAGGTCGCAACTGTAACCTACCTCCTATTCCATACATCTGCAACATCTGCCACAATGGCTACCCTATCCACCCTATCACATGTTTTTTCCAAGTTCATAAATACCACAAAGACCCCTTTACACTTATCTGTATATTTTTCACCTATATGTTTCACTGCAAACACTTGGTTTGCAGTGAAACAAATAGATCTCGTTCTACAGGTACCACCTGTAGAACTGGACTGGGGACCCTCATCCTCAGAAAGAGAATAAACTTACCTCAGGGAAAACTCAAGGTTCTTCCTGGAGCTGTTTGAAAGTTTCCTTCTCCTACCACCCCCTACATTCTATATTCTATGTGAACGTTATTTATAGACAGAATACACTGACAGAAAAATACAAACTTAATACATTGTACATAATATTAAAGATTATGAATCTCCTCCAGCTCCTCCAAAACCGGATGCAAGCAGAGTTTGCAGCAAACATTTCCCCTCTGGATGGCCACACTGAAGAGCTGGAACATAAAAGTGGCCGCCCTCAGGTCCTTGATGGTGTTAATGAGTCTGGAACCCAGTTCTTTAAAGAAGAGTGTCACGTTTTTTCCAATGATCCCAAGGTTTCTGATCCTACAGGGACAAATTGATACTGTTGGCTTATGTCTCTGTACTTGCCGATTTTCTACTCCTCCATGTGATCAGCAGCTCCTCCTTGTTACCTGACACTGTTATGGATGTAGGTGTCAGCCAGCACCGATACGCAGGTGTAGTTCCATTCTTAGAGCTTGCCATTCTTCCAAAGACAGATGGTGATCCTGTCAGGCCAGTTTGCTGGGTTGTGAGTATTGTTGGCTGCTAGTTATCGTGCCTCTCTCTCGGCTGGGTATCCAACTGTAGCAAGGCTTCTCTATATGATATCTTTGACTTCATTGTGTCATACGTGCCAGCCTTTGGTTTTTGAGCAGTTAAGACCTTATAGCCATAATGGTAGGCTTCTGCATCGACGCAAATACAAGTATATTCTGTGTGAATTGGGGCAGCGAGGCGAAGAGCCACTGCTTTATGGAGAGTCTTAGGATCTAAGTGTGTTCCCATTGCTGAAATGGGACCTGTTTGGAGGGAGTCCCCAGAGTGATGTGCACTCACAGCTTGGAGACAGGCAGTCTTCCTGTCTGATGTTACATCCCTAAGCATGTTGGCAAGTATTTTTTCATTGATGGGACCATCCCAGCTTGGCTGTTGGAAGGCCAATGCTGCAATAGGTTGTGGTGCTGGGGCAGCGAGAGTCTCCCATTCAGTGATAGCACTGGCGTAGCTAGAGTCCTGTATTCCTACTGAGTCACTGATGTTGTCTGGAAGAATTTGTTATATTAATACGTTTGATGCTATGGATGAGGATAGGAAAGCTGG
>NW_027195636.1:0-102500 GCF_038502225.1 Cherax quadricarinatus | reverse complement strand
GCATCATACCCAGCATCCACCCAGCATCCACCCCAGCATCCACCCTAGCATCCACCCCAGCATCATACCCAGCATCCACCCAGCATCCACCCCAGCATCCACCCCAGCATCCACTCCACCCCAGCATCCACCCCAGCATCCACTCCAGCATCCACTCCAGCATCCACCCCAGCATCATCCCCAGCATCCACCCCAGCATCCACCCCAGCATCCACCCAGCATCCACCCCAGCATCCACCCCAGCATCCACCCAGCATCCACCCCAGCATCCACCCCAGCATCCACCCCAGCATCATCCCCAGCATCCACCCCAGCATCCACCCCAGCATCCACCCAGCATCCACCCCAGCATCCACCCCAGCATCCACTCCAGCATCCACCCCAGCATTCACCCCAGCATCCACCCAGCATCCACCCAGCATCCACCCCAGCATCCACCCCAGCATCCACCCAGCATCCACCCCAGCATCCACCCAGCATCCACCCCAGCATCCACCCAGCATCCACCCCAGCATCCACCCAGCATCCACCCCAGCATCCACCCAGCATCCACCCCAGCATCCACCCCAGCATCCACCCCAGCATCCACCCAGCATCCACCCCAGCATCCACCCCAGCATCCACACCAGCATCCACCCCAGCATCCACCCCAGCATCCACCCCAGCATCCACCCCAGCATCCACCCCAGCATCCACCCCAGCATCCACCCCAGCATCCACCCCAGCATCCACCCCAGCATCCACCCCAGCATCCATCCCAGCATCCACCCCAGCATCCACCCCAGCATCCACCCCAGCATCCACCCCAGCATCCACCCCAGCATCCACCCCAGCATCCACCCAAGCATCCACTCCAGCATCCACTCCAGCATCCACCCAGCATCCACCAAAGCATCCACCCCAGCATCCACCCCAGCATGCACCCAGCATCCAACCCAGCATCCACTCCAGCATCCACCCAGCATCCACCCAGCATCCACCCCAGCATCCACTCCAGCATCCACCCCAGCATTCACTCCAGCATCCACCCCAGCATCCACCCCAGCATCCACCCCAGCAACCACCCCAGCATCCCCCCCAGCATCCACCCCAGCATCCACCCCAGCATTCACCCCAGCCTCCACCCGAGCATCCACCCCAGCATCCACTCCAGCATCCACCCCAGCATCCATCCCAGCATCCACCCCAGCATCCACCCCAGCATCCATCCCAGCATCCACCCCAGCCTCCACCCCAGCATCCACCCCAGCATCCACCCCAGCATCCACCCCAGCATCCACCCCAGCATCCACCCCAGCATCCACCCCAGCATCCACCCCAGCATCCACCCCAGCATCCACTCCAGCATCCACCCCAGCATCCACCCCAGCATCCACCCCAGCATCCACTCCAGCATCCACTCCAGCATCCACCCCAGCATCCACCCCAGCATCCACCCCAGCATCCACACCAGCATCCACCCCAGCATCCACTCCAGCATCCACCCCAGCATCCACCCCAGCATCCACTCCAGCATCCACTCCAGCATCCACCCCAGCATCCACTCCAGCATCCACCCCAGCATCCACCCCAGCATCCACCCCAGCATCAACTCCAGCATCCACTCCAGCATCCACTCCAGCATCCACCACAGCATCCACCCCAGCATCCAAAGCAGCATCTAACCCAGCATCCACCTCAGCATCCACTCCAGCATCCACACCAGCATCCACTCCAGCATCCACTCCAGCATCCAGCCCAGCATCCACCCCAGCATCCACTCCAGCATCCACCCCAGCATCCAGCCCAGCATCCACCCCAGCATCCACTCCAGCATCCACCCCAGCATCCACCCCAGCATCCACCCCTGCATCCACTCCAGCATCCACCCCAGCATCCACCCCAGCATCCACCGCAGCATCCAACCCAGCATCCACTCCAGCATCCAATCCAGCATCCACTCCAGCATCCACTCCAGCATCCAGCCCAGCATCCACCCCAGCACCCACTCCAGCATCCACCCCAGCATCCACCCCAGCATCCACTCCAGCACCCTCTCCAGCATCCACCCCAGCATCCACCCCAGCATCCACCCCAGCATCCACCCCAGCATCCACTCCAGCATCCACCCCAGCATCCACCCCATCATCCACCTCAGCATCCACCCCAGCATCCACCCCAGCATCCACCCCAGCATCCACCCCAGCATCCACTCCAGCATCCACCCCAGCATCCACTCCAGCATCCACCCCAGCATCCACCCCAGCATCCACTCCAGCATCCACTCCAGCATCCACCCCAGCATCAACCCCAGCATCCACCCCAGCATCCACTCCAGCATCCACCCCAGCATCCACCCCAGCATCCACCTCAGCATCCACTCCAGCATCCACTCCAGCATCCACCCCAGCATCCACTCCAGCATCCACCCCAGCATCCACCCCAGCATCCACACCAGCATCCACTACAGCATCCACTACAGCATCCACTCCAGCATCCACCTCAGCATCCAAAATAGCATCCACCCCAGCATCCACCATAGCATCCACCTCAGCATCCACCCCAGCATCCACCCCAGCATCCACCCCAGCATCCACCCCAGCATCCACTCCAGCATCCACCCCAGCATCCACTCCAGCATCCACCCCAGCATCCACTCCAGCATCCACTCCAGCATCCACTCCAGCATCCACCCCAGCATCCACCCCAGCATCTACCCCAGCATCCACTCCAGCATCCACCCCAGCATCAACCATAGAATCCACCTCAGCATCCACTCCAGCATCCACTCCATCATCCACTCCATCTTCCACCCCAGCATCCACCCCAGCATCCACACCAGCATTTACTCCAGCATCCACTCCATCATCCACTCCAGCATCCACCCCAGCATCCAAAATAGCATCCACCCCAGCATCCACCATAGCATCCACCGCAGCATCCAACCCAGCATCCACTCCAGCATCCACTCCAGCATCCACTCCAGCATCCACTCCACCATCCACCAAAGCATCCACCACAGCATCCACCCCAGCATTCACCCCAGCATCCAACACAGCATCCACCACAGCATCCACCAAAGCATCCACCCCAGCATCCACCCAGCATCCACCCCAGCATCCACCCCAGCATCCACCCCAGCATCCACCACAGCATCCACCCCAGCATCCACCCCAGCATCCACCCCAGCATCCAACCCAGCATCCAACCCAGCATCCACTCCAGCATCCACCCCAGCATCCACTCCAGCATCCATCCCAGCATCCACTCCAGCATCCACTCCAGCATCCACTCCAGCATCCACCCCAGCATCCACCCCAGCATCCACTCCAGCATCCACCCCAGCATCCACCCCAGCATCCACCTCAGCATCCACTCCAGCATCCACTCCAGCATCCACCCCAGCATCCACTCCAGCATCCACCCTAGCATCCACCCCAGCATCCACACCAGCATCCACTCCAGCATCCACTCCAGCATCCACTCCAGCATCCACCCCAGCATCCAAAATAGCATCCACCCCAGCATCCACCATAGCATCCACCGCAGCATCCAACCCAGCATCCACTCCAGCATCCACTCCAGCATCCACCCCACCATCCACCCCAGCACCCACTCCAGCATCCACCCCAGCATCCACCCCAGCATCCACTCCAGCATCCACTCCAGCATCCACCCCAGCATCCACCCCAGCATCCACCCCAGCATCCACTCCAGCATCCACCCAGCATCCACCCCATCATCCACCTCAGCATCCACCCCAGTATCCACGCCAGCATCCACCCCAGCATCCACCCCAGCATCCACCCCAGCATCCACTCCAGCATCCTCCCCAGCATCCACTCCAGCATCCACCCCAGCATCCACCCAAGCATCCACTCCAGCATCCACTCCAGCATCCACCCCAGCATCCACCCCAGCATCCACCCCAGCATCCACCCCAGCATCCACCCCAGCATCCACCCCAGCATCCACCTCAGCATCCACTCCAGCATCCACTCCAGCATCCACCCCAGCATCCACTCCAGCATCCACCCCAGCATCCACCCCAGCATCCACACCAGCATCCACCCCAGCATCCACTCCAGCATCCACTCCAGCATCCACCCCAGCATCCAAAAGAGCATCCACCCCAGCATCCACCATAGCATCCACCGCAGCATCCAACCCAGCATCCACTCTCAGCATCCACTCCAGCATCCACTCCACCAGCATCCACCCCAGCATCCACCCCAGCATCACCCCAGCATCCACCACAGCATCCACCACAGCATCCACCCCAGCATCCACCCCAGCATCCACCCAGCATCCAGCATCCACCCCAGCATCCACCCCAGCATCCACCCCAGCATCCACCCCAGCATCCACCGCAGCATCCACGCCAGCATGCCAGCATCCACCCCAGCATCCAGCATCCACCCCAGCATCCACCACAGCATCCACCACAGCATCCAGCATCCACTCCAGCATCCCCCAGCATCCACCCCAGCATCCACTCCAGCATCGACCCGAGCATCAACCCCAGGATCCACCCCAGCATCCACCCCAGCATCCACCCCAGCATCCACCCTAGCATCCACACCAGCATCCACCCCAGCATCCACTCCCATCATCCAGCATCCACCCCAGCATCCACCCCAGCATCCACCCCAGCATCCACCCGAGCATCCACCAAAGCATCCACTCCAGCATCCACCCAGCATCCACCCCAGCATCCACTCCAGCATCCACTCCAGCATCCACTCCAGCATCCATCCCCCAGCATCCACTCCAGCATCCACTCCAGCATCCACCCCAGCATCCACCCCAGCATCCACCCCAGCATCCACTCCAGCATCCACTCCAGCATCCACCCCAGCATCCAAAATAGCATCCACCCCAGCATCCACCCGAGCATCCACTCCAGCATCCACCCCAGCATCCACCCCAGCATCCACCCCAGCATCCACTCCAGCATCCACCCCAGCATCCACCCCATCATCCACCCCAGCCCAGCATCCACCCCAGCATCCACCCCAGCATCCACCCCAACATCCATCCCAGCATCCACCCCAGCATCCACCCCAGCATCCTCCCCAGCATCCACAACAGCATCCACCCCCGCATCCACCCGACCATCCACCCCAGCATCCACTCAAGCATCCACCCCAGCGTCCACCCCAGCATCCACCCCAGCATCCACTCCAGCATCCACCCCAGCATCCACCACAGCATCCACCCCAGCATCCACTCCTGCATCCACTCCAGCATCCACCCCAGCATCCACCCCAGCATCCACCCCAGCATCCACTCCAGCATCCACCCCAGCATCCACCCCAGCAGCCACCCCAACATCCACTCCAGCATCCACCCCAGCATCCACCCCAGCATCCACCCCAGCATCCACTCCAGCATTCACTCCAGCATCCACCCCAGCATCCACCCCAGCATCCACCCAGCATCCACCCCAGCATCCACTCCAGCATCCACCCCAGTATCCACCCCAGCATCCACCCCAGCATCCACTCCAGCATCCACTCCAGCATCCCCCCCAGCATCCACTCCAGCATCCACCCCAGCATCCACCCCAGCGTCCACCCCAGCATCCACTCCAGAATCCACTCCAGCATCCACTCCAGCATCCACCCCAGCATCCAAAATAGCATCCACCGCAGCATCCACCATAGCATCCACCGCAGCATCCAACCCAGCATCCACTCCAGCATCCACTCCAGCATCAACTCCAGCATCCACTCCAGCATCCACCCCAGCATCCACCCCAGCATCCACCTCAGCATCCACTCCTGCATCCACTCCAGCATCCACCACAGCATCCACTCCAGCATCCACCGCAGCATCCACCCCAGCATCCACACCAGCATCCACTCCAGCATCCACTCCAGCATCCACTCCAGCATCCACCCCAGCATCCAATATAGCATCCACCCCAGCATCCACCATAGCATCCACCGCAGCATCCAACCCAGCATCCACTCCAGCATCCACTCCAGCATCCTCTCCAGCATCCACTCCAGCATCCAGCCCAGCATCCACACCAGCACCCACTCCAGCATCCACCCCAGCATCCACCATAGCATCCACCGCAGCATCCAACCCATCATCCACTCCAGCATCCACTCTAGCATCCACTCCAGCATCCACCCCAGCATCCTCCCCAGCATCCACCCCAGCATCCACTCCTGCATCCACTCCAGCATCCACTCCAGCATCCACCCCAGCATCCAAAATAGCATCCAGCCCAGCATCCACCCCAGCATCCACTCCAGCATCCACCCCAGCATCCACCCCAGCATCCACCCCAGCATCCACTCCAGCATCCACCCCAGCATCCACCCCAGCATCCACCCCAACATCCATCCCAGCATCCACCCCAGCATCCACCCCAGCATCCTCCCCAGCATCCACTCCAGCATCCACCCCAGCATCCACTCCAGCATCCACCCCAGCATCCACTCCAGCATCCACCCCAGCATCCACCCCAGCATCCACCCCAGCATCCACTCCAGCATCCACCCCAGCATCCACCCCAGCATCCACCCCAGCATCCACTCCTGCATCCACTCCAGCATGCACCCCAGCATCCACCCCAGCATCCACCCCAGCATCCACTCCAGCATCCACCCCAGCATCCACCCCAGCAGCCACCCCAACATCCACTCCAGCATCCACCCCAGCATCCACCCCAGCATCCACCCCAGCATCCACTCCAGCATCCACTCCAGCATCCACCCCAGCATCCACCCCAGCATCCACCCCAGCATCCACCCCAGCATCCACCCCAGCATCCACTCCAGCATCCACCCCAGCATCCACCCCAGCATCCACCCCAGCATCCACTCCAGCATCCACTCCGGCATCCACCCCAGCATCCACTCCAGCATCCACCCCAGCATCCACCCCAGCATCCACCCCAGCATCCACTCAAGCATCCAGTCCAGCATCCACTCCAGCATCCACCCCAGCATCCAAAATAGCATCCACCCCAGCATCCACCATAGCATCCACCGCAGCATCCAACCCAGCATCCACTCCAGCATCCACTCCAGCATCCACTCCAGCATCCACTCCAGCATCCACCCCAGCATCCACCCCAGCATCCACCTCAGCATCCACTCCTGCATCCACTCCAGCATCCACCGCAGCATCCACTCCAGCATCCACCCCAGCATCCACCCCAGCATCCACACCAGCATCCACTCCAGCATCCACTCCAGCATCCACTCCAGCATCCACCCCAGCATCCAAAATAGCATCCACCCCAGCATCCACCATAGCATCCACCGCAGCATCCAACCCATCATCCACTCCAGCATTCACTCCAGCATCCACTCCAGCATCCACTCCGGCATCCACCCCAGCATCCACCCCAGCACCCACTCCAGCATCCACCCCAGCATCCACTCCAGCATCCACTCCAGCATCCACTCCAGCATCCACCCCAGCATCCACCCCAGCATCCACCCCAGCATCCACCCCAGTATCCACCCCAGCATCCACCCCAGCATCCACTCCAGCATCCACCCCAGCATCCACCCCAGCATCCACCACAGCATCCACCCCAGCATTCACCCCAGCATTCACCCCAGCATTCACCCCAGCATCCACCCCAGCATCCACTCCAGCATCGACCCGAGCATCCACCCCAGCATTCACCCCAGCATCCACCCCAGCATCCACCCCAGCATCCACCCCAGCATCCACCCCAGCATCCACCCCAGCATCCACCCCAGCATCCACCCCAGCATCCACCCTAGCATCCACTCCAGCATCCACCCCAGCATCCACTCCAGCATGCACTCCAGCATCCACCCCATCATCCACCCCAGCATCCACCCCAGCATCTACCCCAGCATCCACCCCAGCATCCACCCCAGCATCCACTCCAGCATCCATCCCAGCATCCACCCCAGCATCCACTCCAGCATCCACTCCAGCATCCACCCCAGCATCCACCCCAGCATCCACCCCGGCATCCACCCCTGCATCCACTCCAGCATCCACTCCAGCATAAACCCCAGCATCCAAAATAGCATCCACCCCAGCATCCAAGCATCCAGCATCCACTCCAGCATCCACCCCAGCATCGACCCCAGCATCCGCCCCAGCATCCACTCCAGCATCCACCCCAGCATCCACCCGAGCATCCACCTCAGCATCCACTCAAGCATCCACTCCAGCATCCACTCCAGCATCCACCCCAGCATCCAAAATAGCATCCACCCCAGCATCCACCATAGCATCCACCGCAGCATCCACTCCAGCATCCACTCCAGCATCCACTCCAGCATCCACTCCAGCATCCACTCCAGCCTCCACCCCAGCATCCACCCCAGCATCCACCTCAGCATCCACTCCAGCATCCACTCCAGCATCCACCCCAGCATCCACTCCAGCATCCACCCCAGCATCCACCCCAGCATCCACACCAGCATCCACTCCAGCATCCACTCCAGCATCCACTCCAGCATCCACCCCAGCATCCAAAATAGCATCCACCCCAGCATCCACCATAGCATCCACCGCAGCATCCAACCCAGCATCCACTCCAGCATCCACTCCAGCATCCACTCCAGCATCCACTCCAGCATCCACCCCAGCATCCACCCCAGCACCCACTCCAGCATCCACCCCAGCATCCACCATAGCATCCACCGCAGCATCCAACCCATCATCCACACCAGCATCCACACCAGCATCCACAACAGCATCCACACCAGCATCCTCCCCAGCATCCACCCCAGCATCCACTCCTGCATCCACTCCAGCATCCACACCAGCATCCACCCCAGCATCCAAAATAGCATCCAGCCCAGCATCCACCCCAGCATCCACTCCAGCATCCACCCCAGCATCCACCCCAGCATCCACCCCAGCATCCACTCCAGCATCCACCCCAGCATCCACCCCAGCATCCACCCCAACATCCATCCCAGCATCCACCCCAGCATCCACCCCACCATCCTCCCCAGCATCCACTCCAGCATCCACCCCAGCATCCACTCCATCCACCGCAGAATCCAACCCAGCATCCACTCCAGCATCCACCCCAGCATCCACCCCAGCATCCACCCCAGCATCCACTCCAGCATCCACCCCAGCATCCACCCCAGCATCCACCCCAGCATCCACTCCTGCATCCACTCCAGCATGCACCCCAGCATCCACCCCAGCATCCACCCCAGCATCCACTCCAGCATCCACCCCAGCATCCACCCCAGCATCCACCCCAACATCCACTCCAGCATCCACCCCAGCATCCACCCCACCATCCACCCCAGCATCCACTCCAGCATCCACTCCAGCATCCACCCCAGCATCCACCCCAGCATCCACCCCAGCATCCACCCCAGCATCCACCCCAGCATCCACTCCAGCATCCACCCCAGCATCCACCCCAGCATCCACCCCAGCATCCACTCCAGCATCCACTCCAGCATCCACCCCAGCATCCACTCCAGCATCCACCCCAGCATCCACCCCAGCATCCACCCCAGCATCCACTCCAGCATCCACTCCAGCATCCACTCCAGCATCCACCCCAGCATCCAAAATAGCATCCACCCCAGCATCCACCATAGCATCCACCGCAGCATCCAACCCAGCATCCACTCCAGCATCCACTCCAGCATCAACTCCAGCATCCACCCCAGCATCCACCCCAGCATCCATCCCAGCATCCACCTCAGCATCCACTCCAGCATCCACTCCAGCATCCACCGCAGCATCCACTCCAGCATCCACCCCAGCATCCACCCCAGCATCCACACCAGCATCCACTCCAGCATCCACTCCAGCATCCACTCCAGCATCCACCCCAGCATCCAAAATAGCATCCACCCCAGCATCCACCATAGCATCCACCGCATCATCCAACCCATCATCCACTCCAGCATCCACTCCAGCATCCACTCCAGCATCCACTCCAGCATCCACCCCAGCATCCACCCCAGCACCCACTCCAGCATCCACCCCAGCATCCACCCCAGCATCCACTCCAGCATCCACTCCAGCATCCACCCCAGCATCCACCCCAGCATCCACCCCAGCATCCACCCCAGTATCCACCCCAGCATCCACCCCAGCATCCACTCCAGCATCCACCCCAGCATCCACCCCAGCATCCACCACAGCATCCACCCCAGCATCCACCCCAGCATTCACCCCAGCATTCACCCCAGCATCCACCCCAGCATCCACTCCAGCATCGACCCGAGCATCCACCCCAGCGTTCACCCCAGCATCCACCCCAGCATCCACCCCAGCATCCACCCCTGCATCCACTCCAGCATCCACTCCAGCATCCACCCCAGCATCCACCCCAGCATCCAACCCAGCATCCACTCCAGCATCCACCCCAGCATCCACTCCAGCATGCACTCCAGCATCCACCCCATCATCCACCCCAGCATCCACCCCAGCATCTACCCCAGCATCCACCCCAGCATCCACCCAAGCATCCACTCCAGCATCCATCCCAGCATCCACCCCAGCATCCACTCCAGCATCCACTCCAGCATCCACCCCAGCATCCACCCCAGCATCCACCCCGGCATCCACCCCTGCATCCACTCCAGCATCCACTCCAGCATCCACCCCAGCATCCAAAATAGCATTCACCCCAGCATCCAACCCAGCATCCACTCCAGCATCCACCCCAGCATCGACCCCAGCATCCACCCCAGCATCCACTCCAGCATCCACCCCAGCATCCACCCCAGCATCCAACCCAGCATCCACTCCAGCATCCACCCCAGCATCCACCCCAGCATCCACCCCAACATCCATCCCAGCATCCACCCCAGCATCCACCCCAGCATCCTCCCCAGCATCCACTCCAGCATCCACCCCAGCATCCACTCCAGCATCCACCCCAGCATCCACTCCAGCATCCACCCCAGCATCCACCCCAGCATCCACCCCACCATCCACTCCAGCATCCACCCCAGCATCCACCCCAGCATCCACCCCAGCATCCACTCCTGCATCCACTCCAGCATCCACCCCAGCATCCACCCCAGCATCCACCCCAGCATCCACTCCAGCATCCACCCCAGCATCCACCCCAGCAGCCACCCCAACATCCACTCCAGCATCCACCCCAGCATCCACCCCAGCATCCACCCCAGCATCCACTCCAGCATCCACTCCAGCATCCACCCCAGCATCCACCCAGCCTCCACCCCAGCATCCACCCCAGCATCCACCCCAGCATCCACACCAGCATCCACCCCAGCATCCACCCCAGCATCCACCCCAGCATCCACTCCAGCATCCACTCCAGCATCCACCCCAGCATCCACTCCAGCATCCACCCCAGCATCCACCCCAGCATCCACACCACCATCCACTCCAGCATCCACCCCAGCATCCACCCCAGTATCTACCCCTGCATCCACTCCAGCATCCACCCCAGCATCCACCCCATCATCCACCTCAGCATCCACCCCAGCATCCACCCCAGCATCCACCCCAGCATCCACCCCAGCATCCACCCCAGCATCCACTCCAGCATCCACTCCAGCATCCACCCCAGCATCCACCCCAGCATCCACCCCAGCATCCACTCCAGCATCCACCCCAGCATCCACCCCAGCATCCACCCCAGCATCCACCCCAGCATCCACCACAGCATCCACGCCAGCATCCACCCCAGCATCCACCCCAGCATCCACCCCAGCATCCACCCCAGCATCCACCCCAGCATCCACCCTAGCATCCACCCTAGCATCCACCCCAGCATCCACCCCAGGATCCACCACAGCATCCACCCCAGCATCCACCCCAGCATTCACCCCAGCATTCACCCCAGCATCCACCCCAGCATCCACTCCAGCATCGACCCGAGCATCCACCCCAGCATTCACCCCAGCATCCACCCCATCATCCACCCCAGCATCCACCCCTGCATCCACCCCAGCATCCACCCCAGCATCCACCCCAGCATCCACCCCAGCATCCACCCTAGCATCCACTCCAGCATCCACCCCAGCATCCACTCCAGCATCCACTCCAACATCCACCCCATCATCCACCCCAGCATCCACCCCAGCATCCACCCCAGCATCCACCCCAGCATCCACCCCAGCATCCATCATAGCATCCACCCCAGTATCCACCCCAGCATCCACCCCAGCATCCACCCCAACATCCATCATAGCATCCACCCCAGTATCCACCCCAGCATCCACTCCAGCATATATCTCCAGCATCCACCCCAGCATCCACCCCATCATCCACCATAAAATCCACCCCAGCATCCACCCCATCATCCACCCCATCATCCACCCCGTCATCCACCCCATCATCCACCCCATCATCCACTCCATCATCCTCCCCAGCATCCACCCCATCATCCACCCTATCATCCACCCCATCATCCACTACATCATCCTCCACAGCATCTACCCCATTATCCACCCTATCTGCCACCCCATCAGCCACACCATAATATACCCAATCATCCACCCCATTAGCATCATCCCCAGCATCCACCCCATCATTCACCCAATCATCCACCCCATCACCCACCCCATCATCCACCCCATCAGCATCCTCTCCAGCATCCACCCCATCATCCACCCATCATCCACCCCAGTATCCACCCCAGCATCCACCCCAGCATCCACCCCAGCATCCATCATAGCATCCACCCCAGTAACCACCCCAGCATCCACTCCAGCATATATCTCCAGCATCCACCCCAGCATCCACCCCGGCATCCACCATAGCATCCACCCCATCATCCACCCCATCATCCACCCCGTCATCCACCCCATCATCCACCCCATCATCCACTCCATCATCCTCCACAGCATCTACCCCTTCATCCACCCCATCAGCCACCCCATCAGCCACCCCATAATCCACCCCATCATCCACCCCATCAGCATCATCCCCAGCATCCACCCCATCATTCACCCCATCATCCACCCCATCACCCACCCCATCATCCATCCCATCAGCATCCTCTCCAGCATCCACCCCATCATCCACCCATCATCCACACCAGCATCCACTCCAGCATCCACCCCATCATCCACCCCATCATCCACCCAATCATCCACCCCATCAGCATCCTCCCCAGCATCCACCCCATCATCCACCCCATCATCCACCCCATCATCCACCCCATCATACACCCTATTATCCTCCCCATCATCCACCCCATCAGCATCCTCTCCAGCATCCTCCCTAGCATCCTCCCCAGCATCCACCCCTTCATCCACCCCATCATCCACCCCAGCATCCACCCCAGCATCCACCCCATCATCCACCCCATCATCCACCCCATCATCCACCCCATCATCCACACCATCATCCACCCTATCCGCACCCTCTCTAGCATTCACCCCATCATCCACCCCGTCATCCAGCCCATCAGGATCCTCTCCAGCATCCTCCTTAGCATCCTCCCCAGCATCCACCCAATCATCCACCCCATCATCCACCCCAGCATCCACCCAATCATCCACTCCATCATCCACCCCATCAGCATCCTCTCCAGCATCCTCTCCAGCATCCTCCCCAGCATCCTCCCCAGCATCCTCTCCAGCATCCTCCCTTGCATCCTCCCCAGCATCCTCCCCAACATCCTCCCCAGCATCCTCCCTAGCATCCTCCCCAGCTTCCTCCCCAGCATCGTCCACAGCATCCTATCTAGCATTCTCCCCAGCATCCTCCCCAGCATCCTCCCTAGCATCCTCCCAAGCATCCTCTCCAGCATCCTCCCCAGCATCCTCCCCAGCATCCTTTCCAGCATCCTCCCTTGCATTATCCCCAGCATCCTCCCTAGCATCCTCTCCAGCATCCTCCCTAGCATCCTCCCTAGCATCCTCCCCAGCATCCTCCCCAGCATCCTCCCTAGCATCCTCCCTAGCATCCTCCCCAGCATCCACTCCAGCATCCTCCCCAGCATCCACTCCAGCATCCACCCCAGCATCCACCCCAGCATCCACTCCAGCATCCACTCCAGCATCCACCCCAGCATCCACCCCAGCATCCACCCCAGCATCCACTCCAGCATCCACCCCAGCATCCACCCCAGCATCCACCTCAGCATCCACTCCAGCATCCACTCCAGCATCCACCCCAGCATCCACTCCAGCATCCACCCCAGCATCCACCCCAGCATCCACACCAGCATCCACCCCAGCATCCACTCCAGCATCCACTCCAGCATCCACCCCAGCATCCAAAATAGCATCCACCCCAGCATCCACCATAGCATCCACCGCAGCATCCAACCCAGCATCCACTCCAGCATCCACTCCAGCATCCACTCCACCATCCACTCCACCATCCACCAAAGCATCCACCCCAGCATCCACCCCAGCATTCACCCCAGCATCCACCACAGCATCCACCACAGCATCAACCCTAGCATCCACCCCAGCATCCACCCAGCATCCACCCCAGCATCCACCCCAGCATCCACCCCAGCATCCACCCCAGCATCCACCCCAGCATCCACCACAGCATCCACGCCAGCATGCACCCCAGCATCCACCCCAGCATCCACCCCAGCATCCACCCCAGCATCCACCACAGCATCCACCACAGCATCCACCCCAGCATCCACCCCAGCATTCACCCCAGCATTCACCCCAGCATCCACCCCAGCATCCACTCCAGCATCGACCCGAGCATCAACCCCAGCATCCACCCCAGCATCCACCCCAGCATCCTCCCCAGCATCCACCCTAGCATCCACTCCAGCATCCACCCCAGCATCCACTCCAGCATCCACTCCAGCATCCACCCCATCATCCACCCCAGCATCCACCCCAGCATCCACCCGAGCATCCACCCCAGCATCCACTCCAGCATCCATCCCAGCATCCACCCCAGCATCCACTCCAGCATCCACTCCAGCATCCACTCCAGCATCCATCCCAGCATCCACCCCGCATCCACTCCAGCATCCACTCCAGCATCCACCCCAGCATCCACCCCAGCATCCACCCCAGCATCCACTCCAGCATCCACTCCAGCATCCACCCCAGCATCCAAAATAGCATCCACCCCAGCATCCACCCGAGCATCCACTCCAGCATCCACCCCAGCATCCACCCCAGCATCCACCCCAGCATCCACTCCAGCATCCACCCCAGCATCCACCCCAGCATCCACCCCAGCATCCACTCCAGCATCCACCCCAGCATCCACCCCAGCATCCAGTCCAGCATCCATCCCAGCATCCACCCCAGCATCCACCCCAGCATCCTCCCCAGCATCCACTCCAGCATCCACCCCAGCATCCACTCTAGCATCCACCCCAGCATCCACTCCAGCATCCACCCCAGCGTCCACCCCAGCATCCACCCCAGCATCCACTCCAGCATCCACCCCAGCATCCACCACAGCATCCACCCCAGCATCCACTCCTGCATCCACTCCAGCATCCACCCCAGCATCCACCCCAGCATCCACCCCAGCATCCACTCCACCATCCACCCCAGCATCCACCCCAGCAGCCACCCCAACATCCACTCCAGCATCCACCCCAGCATCCACCCCAGCATCCACCCCAGCATCCACTCCAGCATTCACTCCAGCATCCACCCCAGCATCCACCCCAGCATCCACCCCAGCATCCACCCCAGCATCCACTCCAGCATCCACCCCAGTATCCACCCCAGCATCCACCCCAGCATCCACTCCAGCATCCACTCCAGCATCCACCCCAGCATCCACTCCAGCATCCACCCCAGCATCCACCCCAGCGTCCACCCCAGCATCCACTCCAGAATCCACTCCAGCATCCACTCCAGCATCCACCCCAGCATCCAAAATAGCATCCACCGCAGCATCCACCATAGCATCCACCGCAGCATCCAACCCAGCATCCACTCCAGCATCCACTCCAGCATCAACTCCAGCATCCACTCCAGCATCCACCCCAGCATCCACCCCAGCATCCACCTCAGCATCCACTCCTGCATCCACTCCAGCATCCACCACAGCATCCACTCCAGCATCCACCCCAGCATCCACACCAGCATCCACACCAGCATCCACTCCAGCATCCACACCAGCATCCACCACAGCATCCACCCCAGCATCCAATATAGCATCCACCCCAGCATCCACCATAGCATCCACCGCAGCATCCAACCCAGCATCCACTCCAGCCTCCACTCCAGCATCCACGCCAGCATCCATCCACCATAGCATCACCGCAGCATCCAACCCATCATCCACTCCAGCATCCACTCTAGCATCCACTCCAGCATCCACCCCAGCATCCTCCCCAGCATCCACCCCAGCATCCATCCCAGCATCCACCCCAGCATCCACTCCAGCAACCACCCCAGCATCCACATCCAGCAGCATCCACCCCAGCATCCACTCCAGCATCCACCCCAGCATCCACCCCAGCATCCACCCCAGCATCCACTCCAGCATCCACCCCAGCATCCACCCCAGCATCCACCCCAACATCCATCCCAGCATCCACCCCAGCATCCACCCCAGCATCCTCCCCAGCATCCACTCCAGCATCCACCCCAGCATCCACTCCAGCATCCACCCCAGCATCCACTCCAGCATCCACCCCAGCATCCACCCCAGCATCCACCCCAGCATCCACTCCAGCATCCACCCCAGCATCCACCCCAGCATCCACCCCAGCATCCACTCCTGCATCCACTCCAGCATGCACCCCAGCATCCACCCCAGCATCCACCCCAGCATCCACTCCAGCATCCACCCCAGCATCCACCCCAGCAGCCACCCCAACATCCACTCCAGCATCCACCCCAGCCTCCACCCCAGCATCCAGCCCAGCATCCACCCCACCACCCACTCCACCATCCCCCCCCAGCATCCACCCCCGCATCCACCCCAGCATCCACCCCAGCATCCACCCCAGCATCCACCCCAGCATCCACCCCAGCATCCACCCCAGCATCCACTCCAGCATCCACTCCAGCATCCACCCCAGCATCCACTCCAGCATCCACCCCAGCATCCACCCCAGCATCCATCCCAGCATCCACTCCAGCATCCACTCCAGCATCCACTCCAGCATCCACCCCAGCATCCAAAATAGCATCCACCCTAGCATCCACCATAGCATCCACCGCAGCATCCAACCCAGCATCCACTCCAGCATCCACTCCAGCATCAACTCCAGCATCCACTCCAGCATCCACCCCAGCATCCACCCCAGCATCCACCTCAGCATCCACTCCTGCATCCACTCCAGCATCCACCGCAGCATCCACTCCAGCATCCACCCCAGCATCCACCCCAGCATCCACACCAGCATCCACTCCAGCATCCACTCCAGCATCCACTCCAGCATCCACCCCAGCATCCAAAATAGCATCCACCCCCAGCATCCACCATAGCATCCACCGCAGCATCCAACCCATCATCCACTCCAGCATTCACTCCAGCATCCACTCCAGCATCCACTCCAGCATCCACCCCAGCATCCACCCCAGCATCCACTCCAGCATCCACCCCAGCATCCACCCCAGCATCCACTCCAGCATCCACCCCAGCATCCACCCCAGCATCCACCCCAGCATCCACCCCAGCATCCACCCCAGCATCCACCCCAGCATCCACCCCAGCATCCACTCCAGCATCCACCCCAGCATCCACCCCAGCATCCACCCAGCATCCACCCCACCATCCACCCCAGCATCCACCCCAGCATCCACCCCAGCATCCACCCCAGCATCCACTCCAGCATCCACCCCAGCATCCACCCCAGCATCCACCCCAGCATCCACCCCAGCATCCACCCCAGCATCCACCCCAGCATCCACCCCAGCATCCACCCCAGCATCCACCCCAGCATCCACCCCAGCATCCACCCCAGCATCCACTCCAGCATCCACCCCAGCATCCACTCCAGCATCCACTCCAGCATCCACCCCAGCATCCACCCCAGCATCCACCCCAGCATCCACCCCAGCATCCACCCCAGCATCCACCCCAGCATCCACTACAGCATCCACCCCAGCATCCACCCCAGCATCCACTCCAGCATCCACTCCAGCATCCACCCCAGCATCCACCCCAGCATCCACCCCAGCATCCACCCCTGCATCCACTCCAGCATCCACTCCAGCATCCACCCCAGCATCCAAAATAGCATTCACCCCAGCATCCAACCCAGCATCCATCCCAGCATCCACCCCAGCATCCACCCCAGCATCCACCCCAGCATCCACTCCAGCATCCACCCCAGCATCCACCCCAGCATCCACCCCAGCATCCACTCCAGCATCCACCCCAGCATCCACCCCAGCATCCACCCCAGCATCCACCCCAGCATCCACCCCAGCATCCACCCCAGCATCCACCCCAGCATCCACTCCAGCATCCACCCCAGCATCCACTCCAGCATCCACCCCAGCATCCACTCCAGCATCCACCCCAGCATCCACCCCAGCATCCACCCCACCATCCACTCCAGCATCCACCCCAGCATCCACCCCAGCGTCCACCCCAGCATCCACTCCTGCATCCACTCCAGCATCCAACCCAGCATCCAACCCAGCATCCACCCCAGCATCCACTCCAGCATCCACCACAGCATTCACCCCAGCAGCCACCCCAACATCCACTCCAGCATCCACCCCAGCATCCACCCCAGCATCCACCCCAGCATCCAATCCAGCATCCACTCCAGCATCCACCCCAGCATCCACCCAGCATCCACCCCAGCATCCACCCCAGCATCCACCCCAGCATCCACACCAGTATCCACCCCAGCATCCACCCCAGCATCCACTCCGGCATCCACTCCAGCATCCACTCCAACATCCACACCAGCATCCACACCAGCATCCACCCCAGCATCCACCCCAGCATCCACACCAGCATCCACTCCAGCATCCACTCCAGCATCCACCCCAGTATCCACCCCAGCATCCACTCCAGCATCCACCCCAGCATCCACCCCATCATCCACCTCAGCATCCATCCCAGCATCCACCCCAGCATCCACCCCAGCATCCACCCCAGCATCCACCCCAGCATCCACTCCAGCATCCACCCCAGCATCCACTCCAGCATCCACCCCAGCATCCACCCCAGCATCCACCCCAGCATCCACTCCAGCATCCACCCCAGCATCCACCCCAGCATCCACCCCAGCATCCACCCCAGCATCCACCACAGCATCCACGCCAGCATCCACCCCAGCATCCACCCCAGCATCCACCCCAGCATCCACCCCAGCATCCACCCCAGCATCCACCCCAGCATCCACTCCAGCATCCACCCCAGCATCCACCCCAGCATCCACCACAGCATCCACCCCAGCATCCACCCCAGCATTCACCCCAGCATTCACCCCAGCATCCACCCCAGCATCCACTCCAGCATCGACCCGAGCATCCACCCCAGCATTCACCCCAGCATCCACCCCATCATCCACCCCAGCATCCACCCCATCATCCACCCCAGCATCCACCCCAGCATCCACCCTAGCATCCACTCCAGCATCCACCCCAGCATCCACTCCAGCATCCACTCCAACATCCACCCCATCATCCACCCCAGCATCCACCCCAGCATCCACCCCAGCATCCACCCCAGCATCCACCCCAGCATCCATCATAGCATCCACCCCAGTATCCACCCCAGCATCCACCCCAGCATCCACCCCAACATCCATCATAGCATCCACCCCAGTATCCACCCCAGCATCCACTCCAGCATATATCTCCAGCATCCACCCCAGCATCCACCCCATCATCCACCATAAAATCCACCCCATCATCCACCCCATCATCCACCCCATCATCCACCCCATCATCCACCCCATCATCCACCCCATCATCCACTCCATCATCCTCCCCAGCATCCACCCCATCATCCACCCCATCATCCACCCCATCATCCACTACATCATCCTCCACAGCATCTACCCCATTATCCACCCCATCAGCCACACCATAATCCACCCCATCATCCACCCCATTAGCATCATCCCCAGCATCCACCCCATCATTCACCCAATCATCCACCCCATCACCCACCCCATCATCCATCCCATCAGCATCCTCTCCAGCATCCACCTCATCATCCACCCATCATCCACCCCTGCATCCACCCCAGCATCCACCCCAGCATCCACCCCAGCATCCACCCCAGCATCCATCATAGCATCCACCCCAGTAACCACCCCAGCATCCACTCCAGCATATATCTCCAGCATCCACCCCAGCATCCAACCGAGCATCCACCATAGCATCCACCCCATCATCCACCCCATCATCCACCCCATCATCCACCCCATAATCCACCCCATCATCCACTCCATCATCCTTCCCAGCATCGACCCCATCATCCACCCCATCAGCCACCCCATCAGCCACCCCATAATCCACCCCATCATCCACCCCATCAGCATCATCCCCAGCATCCACCCCATCATTCACCCAATCATCCACTCCATCACCCACCCCATCAGCATCCTCTCCAGCATCCACCCCATCATCCACCCATCATCCACACCAGCATCCACCCCAGCATCCACCCCATCATCCACCCCATCATCCACCCAATCATCCACCCCATCAGCATCCTCCCCAGCATCCACCCCATCATCCACCCCATCATCCACCCCATCATCCACCCCATCATACACCCTATTATCCTCCCCATCATCCACCCCATCAGCATCCTCTCCAGCATCCTCCCTAGCATCCTCCCCAGCATCCACCCCTTCATCCACCCCATCATCCACCCCAGCAAACACCCCAGCATCCACCCCATCATCCACCCCATCATCCACCCCATCATCCACCCCATCATCCACACCATCATCCACCCTATCCGCACCCTCTCTAGCATCCACCCCATCATCCACCCCGTCATCCAGCCCATCAGGATCCTCTTCAGCATCCTCCTTAGCATCCTCCCCAGCATCCACCCCATCATCCACCCCATCATCCACCCCAGCATCCACCCAATCATCCACTCCATCATCCACCCCATCAGCATCCTCTCCAGCATCCTCTCCAGCATCCTCCCCAGCATCCTAAACAGCATCCTCTCCAGCATCCTCCCTTGCATCCTCCCCAGGATCTTCCCTAGCATCCTCTCCAGCATCCTCCCTAGCATCCTCCCTAGCATCCCCCCCTGCATCCTCCCCAGCATCCTCCCTAGCATCCTCCCTAGCATCCTCCCCAGCATCCTCCCCAGCATCCTCCTTAGCATCCTCCCCAGCATCCTCCCCAGCATCCTCCCCAGCATCCTCCCTAGCATCCTCCCCAGCTTCCTCCCCAGCATCGTCCCCAGCATCCTATCTAGCATCCTCCCCAGCATCCTCCCCAGCATCCTCCCTAGCATCCTCCCAAGCATCCTCTCCAGCATCCTCCCCAGCATCCTCCCCAGCATCCTCTCCAGCATCCTCCCTTGCATCCTCCCCAGCATCCTCCCTAGCATCCTCTCCAGCATCCTCCCTAGCATCCTCCCTAGCATCCTCCCCAGCATCCTCCCCAGCATCCTCCCTAGCATCCTCCCTAGCATCCTCCCCAGCATCCTCCCCAGGATCCTCCTTAGCATCCTCCCCAGCATCCTCCCCAGCATCCTCCCCAGCATCCTCCCCAGCATCTTCCCTAGCATCCTCCCCAGCATCCTCCCCAGCATCCTCCCCAGCATCCTGTCTAGCATCCTCCCCAGCATCCTCCCCAGCATGCTCCCTAGCATCCTCCCAAGCATCCTCTCCAGCATCCTCCCCAGCATCCTCCCTAGCATCCTCCTCAGCATCCTCCCTAGCATCCTCCCTAGTATCCTCCCCAGCATCCTTCCCATCATCCTCCCTAGCATCCTCCCCAGCATGCTCTCCAGCATCCTCCCTAGCATCCTCCCTTGCATCCTCCCCAGCATGCTCCTCTGCATCCTCCCAAGCATGCTCCCCAGCATCCTCTCCAGCATCCTCCCTAGCATCCTCCACAGCATCCTCCCAGCATCCTCCCCAGCATCCTCCCTAGCATCCTCGCCAATATCCTCCCCAGCCTTCTCCCTAGCATCCTCCCCTGCATCCTCCCAAGCATGCTCCCCAGCATCCTCTCCATCATCCTCCCTAGCATCCTCCCTAGCATTCTCCCTAGCATCCTCCCCAGCATCCTCCCCAGCATCCTCCCTAGCATCCTCCCCAGCATCCTCCCCAGCATCCTCCCTAGCATCCTCCACAGCATCCTCTCCATCATCCTCCCTAGCATCCTCCCTAGCATCCTCCCTAGCATCCTCCCCAGCATCCTCCCAGGCATACTCCCTAGCATCCTCCCCAATATCCTCTCCATCATCCTCCCCAGCATCCTCCCTAGCATCCTCCCTAGCATCCTCCCCAGCATCCTCCCCAGCATCCTCCCTAGGATCCTTTCCAGCATCCTCTCCAGCATCCTCCCCAGCATCCTCCCCAGCATCCTCCCCAACATCCTCCCAAGCATCCTCCCCAGCATTCTCTCCAGCATCCTCCCCAGTATCCTCCCCAGCATCCTCTCCATCGTCCTCACTAGCATCCTCCCTAGCATCCTCCCCAGCATCCTCCCCAGCATCCTCCCCAGCATCCTCCCCAGGATTCTCCCCAGCATCCTCCCGAGCATCCTCTCGAGCATCCTCCTCAGCATCCTCTCCAGCATCCTCTCCATCATCCTCCCTAGCATCCTCCCTAGCATCCTCCCCAGCATCCTCCCCAGCATCCTCCCCAGTATCCTCCCTAGCATCCTCCCCAGCATCCTCCCTAGCATCCTCCCCAGCATCCTCTCCATCATCCTCCCTAGCATCCTTTCTAGCATCCTCCCCAGCATCCTCCCCAGCATCCTCCAAAGCATCCTCCCCAGCATCCTCCACAGCATCCTCCTCAGCATCCTCCCCAGCATCCTCCCCAGCATCCTCCCTAGCATCCTCCTCAGCATCCTCTCCATCATCCTCCCTAGCATCCTCTCTAGCATCCTCCCCTGCATCCTCCCCAGCATCCTCCCCAGCATCCTCCCTAGCATCCTCCACAGCATCCTCCTCAGCATCCTCCCCAGCATCCTCTCCAGCATCCTCCCTAGCATCCTCTCCAGCATCCTCCTCAGCATCCTCTCCAGCATCCTCCCTAGCATCCTCTCCAGCATCCTCCTCAGCATCCTCCCCAGCATCCTCCCCAGCATCCTCCCTAGCATCCTCCTCAGCATTCTCCCTAGCATCCTCTCCAGCATCCTCCCCAGCATCCTCCCCAGCATCCTCCCTAGCATCCTCCCAAGCATCCTCTCCAGCATGCTCCCCAGCATCCTCCCTAGCATGCTCCTCAGCATCCTCTCCATTATCCTCCCTAGCATCCTCTCTAGCATCCTCCCCAGCATCCTCCCCAGCATCCTCCCCAGCATCCTCCCCAGCATCCTCCACAGCATCCTCCTCAGCATCCTCCCCAGCATCCTCCTCAGCATCCTCCCCAGCATCCTCCCAAGCATTCTCCCTAGCATCCTCCACAGCATCCTCCCCAGCATTCTCCCCAACATCCTCCCCAGCATCCTCCATAGCATCTTCCTCAGCATTCTCTCCAGCATCCTCCCCAGCATCCTATCTAGCATCCTCCCCAGCAACCTCCCTAGCATCCTCCCAAGCATCCTCTCCAGCATGCTCCCCAGCATCCTCCCTAGCATCCTCCTCAGCATCCTCTCCATCATCCTCCCTAGCATCCTCTCTAGCATCCTCCCCTGCATCCTCCCCAGCATCCTCCTCAGCATCCTCCCCTGCATCCTCCCCAGCATCCTCCCCAGCATCCTCCCCAGCATCCTCCACAGCATCCTCCCCAGCATCCTCCCCAGCATCGTCCCTAGCATCCTCCACAGCATCCTCCCCAGCATCCTCCCCAGCATCCTCCCCATCATCCTCCCTAGCATCCTCCTCAGCATCCTCTCCAGCATCCTCCCCAGCATCCTCCCTAGCATCCTCCTCAGCATCCTCCCTAGCATCCTCCCCAGCATCCTCCCTAGCATCCTCCTCAGCATCCTCTCCAGCATCCTCCCCAGCATCCTCAAAAGCATCCTCTCCAGGATGCTCCCAAGCATCCTCCCTAGCATCCTCCTCAGCATCCTCTCCAGCATCCTCCCTAGCATCCTCCCTAGCATCCTCCCCAGCATCCTCCCCAGCATCCTCCACAGCATGCTCCCCAGCATCCTCCCTAGCATCCTCCTCAGCATCCTCTCTAGCATCCTCCCCAGCATCCTCCCCAGCATCCTCCCCAGCATCCTCCCCAGCATCCTCCACAGCATCCTCCCGAGCATCCTCCCCAGCATCCTCCATAGCATTCTCTCCAGCATCCTCCCCAGCATCCTCCCCAGCATCCTCTCCAGCATCCTCCCCAGCATCCTCTCCAGCATCCTCCTCAGCATCCTCTCCAGCATCCTCCCTAGCATCCTCTCCAGCATCCTCCTCAGCATCCTCTCCAGCATCCTCCCCAGCATCCTCCCAAGCATCCTCTCCAGCATGCTCCCCAGCATCCTCCCTAGCATCCTCCTCAGCATCCTCTCCAGCATCCTCCCCAGCATCCTCCCTAGCATCCTCCTCAGCATCCTCTCCAGCATCCTCCCCAGCATCCTCCCAAGCATCCTCTCCAGCATGCTCCCCAGCATCCTCCCTAGTATCCTCCTCAGCATCCTCTCCAGCATCCTCCCTAGCATCCTCCCTAGCATCCTCCCTAGCATCCTCCCCAGCATCCTCCACACCATCCTCCTCAGCATCCTCCCCAGCATCCTCCTCAGCATCCTCCCCAGCATCCTCCCCAGCATCCTCCCTAGCATCCTCCACAGCATCCTCCCCAGCATCCTCCCCAGCATCCTCCCGAGCATCCTCCCTAGCATCCTCCTCAGCATCCTCTCCAGCATCCTCCCCAGCATCCTCCCTAGCATCCTCCTCAGCATCCTCTCCAGCATCCTCCCCAGCATCCTCCCTAGCATCCTCCTCAGCATCCTCTCCAGCATCCTCCCCAGCATCCTCCCAAGCATCCTCTCCAGCATGCTCCACAACATCCTCCCTAGCATCCTCCTCAGCATCCTCTCCAGCATCCTCCCCAGCATCCTCCCTAGCATCCTCCTCAGCATCCTCTCCAGCATCCTCCCCAGCATCCTCCCAAGCATCCTCTCCAGCATGCTCCCCAGCATCCTCCCTAGCATCCTCCTCAGCATCCTCTCCAGCATCCTCCCTAGCATCCTCTCCAGCATGCTCCCCAGCATCCTCCCTAGCATCCTCCCCAGCATCCTCTCCAGCATCCTCCCTAGCATCCTCCCAAGCATCCTCCCCAGTATCCTCCCTCAGCCTATGTGATGAGCTAACAGCATTCATGTGAAGTGTGTAAATATAACGTTGCCAGTACAGTCCAGTAAATGTAACGTTGCCAGTTCAGTCCAGTAAATATAACGTTGCCAGTACAGTCCAGTAAATATAACGTTGCCAGTTCAGTCCAGTAAATATAACGTTGCCAGTACAGTCCAGTAAATGTAACGTTGCCAGTTCAGTCCAGTAAATATAACGTTGCCAGTACAGTCCAGTAAATATAACGTTGCCAGTACAGTCCAGTAAATATAACGTTGCCAGTACAGTCCAGTAAATATAACGTTGCCAGTACAGTCCAGTAAATATAACGTTGCCAGTACAGTCCAGTAAATGTAACGTTGCCAGTACAGTCCAGTAAATGTAACGTTGCCAGTTCAGTCCAGTAAATATAACGTTGCCAGTACAGTCCAGTAAATATAACGTTGCCAGTACAGTCCAGTAAATATAACGTTGCCAGTACAGTCCAGTAAATATAACGTTGCCAGTACAGTTCAGTAAATATAACGTTGCCAGTACAGTCCAGTAAATATAACGTTGCCAGTACAGTCCAGTAAATGTAACGTTGCCAGTAGAGTCCAGTAAATGTAACGTTGCCAGTACAGTCCAGTAAATATAACGTTGCCAGTACAGTCCAGTAAATGTAACGTTGCCAGTACAGTCCAGTAAATGTAACGTTGCCAGTACAGTCCAGTAAATGTAACGTTGCCAGTACAGTGCAGTAAATGTAACGTTGCCAGTACAGTCCAGTAAATGTAACGTTGCCAGTACAGTCCAGTAAATATAACGTTGCCAGTACAGTCCAGTAAATGTAACGTTGCCAGTACAGTCCAGTAAATGTAACGTTGCCAGTACAGTCCAGTAAATGTAACGTTGCCAGTACAGTCCAGTAAATGTAACGTTGCCAGTACAGTCCAGTAAATGTAACGTTGCCAGTACAGTCCAGTAAATGTAACGTTGCCAGTACAGTCCAGTAAATGTAACGTTGCCAGTACAGTCCAGTAAATGTAACGTTGCCAGTACCGTCCAGTAAATGTAACGTTGCCAGTACAGTCCAGTAAATATAACGTTGCCAGTACAGTCCAGTAAATATAACGTTGCCAGTACAGTCCAGTAAATGTAACGTTGCCAGTACAGTCCAGTAAATGTAACGTTGTCAGTACAGTCCAGTAAATATAACGTTGCCAGTACAGTCCAGTAAATATAACGTTGCCAGTACAGTCCAGTAAATATAACGTTGCCAGTACAGTCCAGTAAATGTAACGTTGCCAGTACAGTCCAGTAAATGTAACGTTGCCAGTACAGTCCAGTAAATATAACGTTGCCAGTACAGTCCAGAATATAACGTTGCCAGTACAGTCCAGTAAATGTAACGTTGCCAGTACAGTCCAGTAAATGTAACGTTGCCAGTACAGTCCAGTAAATGTAACGTTGCCAGTACAGTCCAGTAAATATAACGTTGCCAGTACAGTCCAGTAAATATAACGTTGCCAGAACAGTCCAGTAAATATAACGTTGCCAGTACAGTCCAGTAAATGTAACGTTGCCAGTACAGTCCAGTAAATGTAACGTTGCCAGTACAGTCCAGTAAATGTAACGTTGCCAGTACAGTCCAGTAAATATAACGATGCCAGTACAGTCCAGTAAATATAACGTTGCCAGTACAGTCCAGTAAATATAACGTTGCCAGTACAGTCCAGTAAATATAACGTTGCCAGTACAGTCCAGAAAATATAACGTTGCCAGTACAGTCCAGTAAATGTAACGTTGCCAGTACAGTCCAGTAAATGTAACGTTGCCAGTACAGTCCAGTAAATGTAACGTTGCCAGTACAGTCCAGTAAATGTAACGTTGCCAGTACAGTCCAGTAAATGTAACGTTGCCAGTACAGTCCAGTAAATGTAACGTTGCCAGTACAGTCCAGTAAATGTAACGTTGCCAGTACAGTCCAGTAAATGTAACGTTGCCAGTACAGTCCAGTAAATGTAACGTTGCCAGTACAGTCCAGTAAATGTAACGTTGCCAGTACAGTCCAGTAAATGTAACGTTGCCAGTACAGTCCAGTAAATGTAACGTTGCCAGTACAGTCCAGTAAATGTAACGTTGCCAGTACAGTCCAGTAAATATAACGTTGCCAGTACAGTCCAGTAAATGTAACGTTGCCAGTACAGTCCAGTAAATGTAACGTTGCCAGTACAGTCCAGTAAATGTAACGTTGCCAGTACAGTCCAGTAAATATAACGTTGCCAGTACAGTCCAGTAAATGTAACGTTGCCAGTACAGTCCAGTAAATGTAACGTTGCCAGTACAGTCCAGTAAATGTAACGTTGCCAGTACAGTCCAGTAAATGTAACGTTGCCAGTACAGTCCAGTAAATGTAACGTTGCCAGTTCAGTCCAGTAAATGTAACGTTGCCAGTACAGTCCAGTAAATGTAACGTTGCCAGTACAGTCCAGTAAATATAACGTTGCCAGTACAGTCCAGTAAATATAACGTTGCCAGTACAGTCCAGTAAATATAACGTTGCCAGTACAGTCCAGTAAATGTAACGTTGCCAGTACAGTCCAGTAAATATAACGTTGCCAGTACAGTCCAGTAAATGTAACGTTGCCAGTACAGTCCAGTAAATATAACGTTGCCAGTACAGTCCAGTAAATGTAACGTTGCCAGTACAGTCCAGTAAATATAACGTTGCCAGTACAGTCCAGTAAATGTAACGTTGGCAGTACAGTCCAGTAAATATAACGTTGCCAGTACAGTCCAGTAAATGTAACGTTGCCAGTACAGTCCAGTAAATGTAACGTTGCCAGTACAGTCCAGTAAATGTAACGTTGCCAGTACAGTCCAGTAAATGTAACGTTGCCAGTACAGTCCAGTAAATATGACGTTGCCAGTACAGTCCAGTAAATGTAACGTTGCCAGTACAGTCCAGTAAATGTAACGTTGCCAGTACAGTCCAGTAAATGTAACGTTGCCATTACAGTCCAGTAAATGTAACGTTGCCAGTACAGTCCAGTAAATATAACGTTGCCAGTACAGTCCAGTAAATATAACGTTGCCAGTACAGTCCAGTAAATGTAACGTTGCCAGTACACTCCACTAAATGTAACGTTGCCAGTACAGTCCAGTAAATATAACGTTGCCAGTACAGTCCAGTAAATATAACGTTACCAGTACAGTCCATTAAATATAACGTTGCCAGTACAGTCCAGTAAATGTAACGTTGCCAGTACAGTCCAGTAAATGTAACGTTGACAGTACAGTCCAGTAAATATAACGTTGCCAGTACAGTCCAGAATATAACGTTGCCAGTACAGTCCAGTAAATGTAACGTTGCCAGTACAGTCCAGTAAATGTAACGTTGCCAGTACAGTCCAATAAATGTAACGTTGCCAGTACAGTCCAGTAAATATAACGTTGCCAGTACAGTCCAGTAAATATAACGTTGCCAGTACAGTCCAGTAAATATAACGTTGCCAGTACAGTCCAGTAAATGTAACGTTGCCAGTACAGTCCAGTAAATGTAACGTTGCCAGTACAGTCCAGTAAATGTAACGTTGCCAGTACAGTCCAGTAAATATAACGTTGCCAGTACAGTCCAGTAAATATAACGTTGCCAGTACAGTCCAGGAAATATAACGTTGCCAGTACAGTCCAGTAAATATAACGTTGCCAGTACAGTCCAGAAAATATAACGTTGCCAGTACAGTCCAGTAAATGTAACGTTGCCAGTACAGTCCAGTAAATGTAACGTTGCCAGTACAGTCCAGTAAATGTAACGTTGCCAGTACAGTCCAGTAAATGTAACGTTGCCAGTACAGTCCAGTAAATGTAACGTTGCCAGTACAGTCCAGTAAATGTAACGTTGCCAGTACAGTCCAGTAAATGTAACGTTGCCAGTACAGTCCAGTAAATGTAACGTTGCCAGTACAGTCCAGTAAATGTAACGTTGCCAGTACAGTCCAGTAAATGTAACGTTGCCAGTACAGTCCAGTAAATGTAACGTTGCCAGTACAGTCCAGTAAATGTAACGTTGCCAGTACAGTCCAGTAAATGTAACGTTGCCAGTACAGTCCAGTAAATATAACGTTGCCAGTACAGTCCAGTAAATGTAACGTTGCCAGTACAGTCCAGTAAATGTAACGTTGCCAGTACAGTCCAGTAAATGTAACGTTGCCAGTACAGTCCAGTAAATATAACGTTGCCAGTACAGTCCAGTAAATGTAACGTTGCCAGTACAGTCCAGTAAATGTAACGTTGCCAGTACAGTCCAGTAAATGTAACGTTGCCAGTACAGTCCAGTAAATGTAACGTTGCCAGTACAGTCCAGTAAATGTAACGTTTCCAGTTCAGTCCAGTAAATGTAACGTTGCCAGTACAGTCCAGTAAATGTAACGTTGCCAGTACAGTCCAGTAAATATAACGTTGCCAGTACAGTCCAGTAAATATAACGTTGCCAGTAGAGTCCAGTAAATATAACGTTGCCAGTACAGTCCAGTAAATGTAACGTTGCCAGTACAGTCCAGTAAATATAACGTTGCCAGTACAGTCCAGTAAATATAACGTTGCCAGTACAGTCCAGTAAATGTGACGTTGCCAGTACAGTCCAGTAAATATAACGTTGCCAGTACAGTCCAGTAAATGTAACGTTGCCAGTACAGTCCAGTAAATATAACGTTGCCAGTACAGTCCAGTAAATGTAACGTTGCCAGTACAGTCCAGTAAATGTAACGTTGCCAGTACAGTCCAGTAAATATAACGTTGCCAGTACAGTCCAGTAAATGTAACGTTGCCAGTACAGTCCAGTAAATGTAACGTTGCCCATACAGTCCAGTAAATGTAACGTTGCCAGTACAGTCCAGTAAATATAACGTTGCCAGTACAGTCCAGTAAATGTAACGTTGCCAGTACAGTCCAGAATATAACGTTGCCAGTACAGTCCAGTAAATATAACGTTGCCAGTACAGTCCAGTAAATGTAACGTTGCCAGTACAGTCCAGTAAATGTAACGTTGCCAGTACAGTCCAGTAAATATAACGTTGCCAGTACAGTCCAGTAAATATAACGTTGCCAGTACAGTCCAGTAAATGTAACGTTGCCAGTACAGTCCAGTAAATATAACGTTGCCAGTACAGTCCAGTAAATGTAACGTTGCCAGTACAGTCCAGTAAATATAACGTTGCCAGTACAGTCCAGTAAATATAACGTTGCCAGTACAGTCCAGTAAATATAACGTTGCCAGTACAGTCCAGTAAATGTAACGTTGCCAGTACAGTCCAGTAAATATAACATTGCCAGTACAGTCCAGTAAATGTAACGTTGCCAGTACAGTCCAGAATGTAACGTTGCCAGTACAGTCCTGTAAATGTAACGTTGCCAGTACAGTCCAGTAAATATAACGTTGCCAGTACAGTCCAGTAAATATAACGTTGCCAGTACAGTCCAGTAAATGTAACGTTGCCAGTACAGTCCAGTAAATACAACGTTGCCAGTACAGTCCAGTAAATGTAACGTTGCCAGTACAGTCCAGTAAATATAACGTTGCCAGTACAGTCCAGTAAATATAACGTTGCCAGTACAGTCCAGTAAATATAACGTTGCCAGTACAGTCCAGTAAATGTAACGTTGCCAGTACAGTCCAGTAAATATAACATTACCAGTACAGTCCAGTAAATGTAACGTTGCCAGTACAGTCCAGAATGTAACGTTGCCAGTACAGTCCTGTAAATGTAACGTTGCCAGTACAGTCCAGAATGTAACGTTGCCAGTACAGTCCAGTAAAGAGAATTTTCTCACTGATGACCACAAAAATATACATAGTGTAGTAGATCAGTGGCTTGGTTGGCACCGCATTCGCCGCACACACTGAGTGTCCGTGGTTCAGTCCCCGGCACGGGTGGAAACATTCGGCATATTTCCTTATACCTGCTGTCACTGTTCGCCTAGCAGTAAGTAGGTACGTGGGTGTTAGTCACCTTACACCTGCTGTCACTTTTCACGTAGCAGTAAGTAGGTACCTGGGTGTTAGTTGACTGTTGTGGCTGGTATCGTGGGGGACAAGATTGAAGAACTACAACGTAAGTAAGACTTTCTTGGGTTATCCTGGGTGGATAAGCCATTTTTCAAAAATCCAAACAAATCTTGTCTTAATACGAGGGAGTGAGTGTAGTGATAGGCCTCATCCTAGGCCTCATCCTAGGCCTCATCCTAGGCCTTATCCTGGGCCTCACCCCTCAACCACACAGGAGAGTAAACAAGGGGGGCTGACAACGGTCTCCAGTAAACCACGGAAATCACCCTCATTTTCAGTAACTTTATATACCAGTTAGCCTGCCTAGAGGATACATCAAGTATGCCTGATTGCTAAAGTTCTCGCTTCACACAGCGAGGGTCTGCGTTCGTTTCCCAGCGAGGGTAGAAACACTTGTCGTGTTTCTCTACATCGGTTGATGTACCTGGGTGTTAGTGGACTGGTGTGGGTCGCATCCTGGGAAAAGACCTAATTTGCTGGAAATGCTCAGCATAACAAGGGGCTTTCTATATAGTAGTACGTCATTGATGTCAGCTATGGTCTGTATACCTTGTACATGTACTTGTAGTTAAAAATATATTTATTATTATTATTAATGTTATTATTATTATTATTATTATTATTATTATTATTATTATTATTATTATTATTATTATTATGATTATTATTATTATTATTATTAAGAGTGTGCAGGCAACCAACAGTGCACATATAAACAGACAATTATCAGATATATCTAGGTAAGTAAGTTTATTTAGGTACAGGTACACATAAGTGCAATTATCATACAAAATATATCTGTAAATTACCCTCGAGTATAACCCAGATGACGTGACTTATTTCCACTGCGGAATAATATCAAGCATGATCAAATCCTGTGTCCAATATAAGAATGCTTTTAAGTGAAATATTTGTGGGGTACGATGCTCCTTGCACCTCGGGTGGTGTCATGTTTCCTGCGTCTATATTTCCGCCTCAACCAGCAATGATATTAAATCTGGGGAGTGTTTTTGGGTTTGGTTAACAGACAGAAGATGGTGGGAACATATTACATACGTAGTAAACGACAGGAACAATAAACCAAATCCTTTCTGGAGAAATCTGAAGTTTGTGTGAAGGTTGGGAAAGCAAATTATTATTATTATTATAATCAAGGGGGAAGCGCTAAACCCGGAGGATTATACAGCGCCTGGGGGGGGGGGATGTGGAAGGCATTCAGGCTTAATTCGGGGAACTGGAGCACAGATCCAATTCCCTAAATCAAGAGCCCCTCACCAACATCAAGGAACCTTCCTTGAGGGGTGGGAAAGCAAAGATTTGAGACAAGCACTAGTAAGCGCACCGTGGTACAATAACACAGGGAAATCTGAAATATTCTCACAACGTAACAAGTAGAAAGGAAACACATGTGTAATACAGTGAGGGTGTACAAGTGATACACCTGCACAGTAATACAGTGAGGGTGTACAAGTGATACACCTGCACAGTAACACACAAGTCATACTCTGTCATGCACAATAGTGTTTCAGGTGGTCTTGATCCTTGTGTTGCCTTCGAAGATAGTGGGTATACAAGTCTAATAAATCGAGACAGTGCACCAGCTGGGGATAGTGATCTTGGTATTCCTGATAACACAGTGCACCAGCTGGGGATAGTGATCTTGGTATTCCTGATGACACAGTGCACCAGCTGGGGATAGTGATGTTGGTATTTCTGATGACACAGTGCACCAGCTGGGGATAGTGATGTTGGTATTCCTGATGACACAGTGCACCAGCTGGGGATAGTGATGTTGGTATTCCTGATGACACAGTGCACCAGCTGGGGATAGTGATCTTGGTATTTCTGATGACACAGTGCACCAGCTGGGGATAGTGATGTTGGTATTTCTGATGACACAGTGCACCAGCTGGGGATAGTGATGTTGATATTCCTGATGACACAGTGCACCAGCTGGGGATAGTGATCTTGGTATTTCTGATGACACAGTGCACCAGCTGGGGATAGTGATCTTGGTATTTCTGATGACACAGTGCACCAGCTGGGGATAGTGATCTTGGTATTTCTGATGACACAGTGCACCAGCTGGGGATAGTGATGTTGGTATTCCTGATGACACAGTGCACCAGCTGGGGATAGTTGTTATGACCAAGGTCATAATGTGATTAATTTATATGTATTATCCACTTAATATTATACTCTGGGTTTCTTTAATATTAGCTAAATTAAAGATTCCACTAGTTTATAATATTATCTGATTTACGAATATACCCGGGTATGATGTATATATATATATATATATATATATATATATATATATATATATATATATATATATATATATATATATATATATATATCTTGAGTAATGTGTTAGGTAGGTACACCTGTTTAAGGTATATAACAAGGTATGTTCATTGGTGGGTAGTTTGCACCGCTCTACCCTCTCCCCCTTTTGACGAGTTGATGTCAAGAAGGGATTTACTGTCGGTGGCAGTTCACTCTCTCTGCCGACTCAGTGTACATTGACTGAGCTACCCTCCTAGTACTCCGACTCAGTGTACATTGACTGAGCTACCCTCCTAGTACTCCGCCTTATTCTCACTTGGATATAGAATTGTGTTATAGAAACTCCTGAACCAGCTTGTGGTTTATTGTGAAGTCTGCTGACAATTATATACAGTTATCTTCAGGTTACGATGTGACGACCAGTGTCAAGCTCAGAAATTTGTGATATATTCCTTATGCCAGGGAGTTACTCAGTGAAAGTGTTAATTCTCAATATATGTACTTACACACAAGTAATGTTACTATTGAGGAAGCGGTAATATTCCTCTGATCATTGTCAAGTGTAGTGACCATATTGACATGTACATTCTATTTAAGAGTTTTCTTGTGTGAAGGAAAGTTTCTGACAGTGATATTTAATAGATATTTATGAATATCTAAAGTATTTAAGCTTTTAAATAAAAAGAAACTTGAAAAGACTGAGTAACTATTATTTGTGCCTTACATTTCTAAGTTTGGAACCATATCCTCTCATTCTATGAAGCGTGTTGTTACGGAGTGCACTAACCTGGCTGAAGATTAAGATTTGAACCGTAACAAGTGGGGGCCTGTCCTAGGAGATATCCCGACTATATCTTCCCAAAGGAAGTTCACATACAGCAACTGGTTCACGAATTGACTTTGGATAAGTTAGAGACTTTGAAACTGCAGACGTGCTGGCGGGTAGCGAAGCATTTAGGGGTGATGTACAACAATCGTTATACCACAGAAACCGTTCGGTCTATTATAAGGAATATCTTATTCCCCATACCTCTTGAAGTTTCTGAGTCGCCTGATTCAGAGGTCGAAAGTCTAACGTCCCAGCCGGATCCCCTGTCTCGAGTAAACGATCTAGAGGCATCAGGTGGAGCCGGCAAATCAGCCCCTGGAAGTCCTACAAATTCCGTAGTTGCTGAGAGTATGTCAATGCCAGGAGCTGAGGAAATGTCACGTGACAAACTTCCCCCTGAAAGGGAAAATGAAGCAGGGGTTTCTAATAGTCTGTCGCCGAACTATGAAGCCGTGCGAGGAGCAGGACCTCGGCCCAAGATACGACAGGAAGGATTTCTTCCCCCGTCTCCACCAATTCCCTTGACACCCATCTCTCTGGACTATTTTAAGAGAATGGTGCATCTCATAAATCTGCAAACGGCTCAGTTAGAAGCACAGCGAAAACTGTATGAAGAAGAATTTGAGAGAGAGAAAATCCGTTGTGAAAGACAACAAGCGGAGAGAGACGCGAGACTGACGGTTTCCCCGAACCTCTCCTTTGATTTACATAAGGCAGCATCTTTAGTGCCTCGGTTCAATGAAGCTGACCTTGACACCTATTTTCACACCTTTGAGAACCAGGCAAGGGGGATGCAATGGCCTCAGGAATATTGGGCCACCCTACTGCACACAACATTAACTGGTAAGGCTCAAAAATGTACAGCTACTCTGCCTTATGATAAGTATGTGAATTATGAGGTGGTTAAAAAAGTAATTTTGGAAACTTATGACTTGCTCCCATTGAGCTACCAACGGACTTTCCGTACCCTACAACGGCTACCCGGGCAAACGTGGGTAGACTTTGCCCGTCAGAAGAAGGTAGCCCTGGAAAGGTGGTTAAGGGCCTCGGGCTGTGACTCTGTGGAAAGCCTAACTCAGTTAATATTACAAGAAGAGTTTAATAATGCCCTGTCGGGAGACTTGCATAAGTTTTTAATTGATCATCAGACTTTGGACGTCTTAACTTCCGCCTCACTTGCTGATCATTATGAAATCTCCTCTCAGTTAATGAGAGATAAATCCCCTCGAGAGAAAGTAAGGAGAACACCCCCGAGGGATTGGCGATACCGGCCAAGAGAAGGGATTTGCCAGAAATTACCTCCCCATCAGGTGGCTCCTTATGCCGTTTTTAACCCTAATGCTGAGGAACATTTCGATACTAAGCCCCACCTGGAGGTGGATAAAGCGAGGAAGAAACCTACCTGCTCCTACTGTCAGAAGAAAGGGCATGTGAGAAGCCTCTGTTACAAGCTAGAAAGAGACCGGAAGAATAAAGTTCTAGATGTGGTTCCTGTACAGATAACGTCTACCAGGTCCCAGGGACAGCTGGACCCATGGATGGAGCAAGATTCAGCTGGTCAAAAGGTTCCCACTTCTAGATGACTGACTCCCTCAATCATGTCCAAAAAGAAAGTGAGGCAATGAGTCCTTATTTTTCTATCGGTAAGGCCGGGACTACCAAATCCCAACTCGTTGAAGTAAAGTCTTATAGAGACACCGGGAGCTATCTAACTTTGTTAAGGGAAGGTGTTCTCTCTTTGAATGACTCGACCTATACCAAGATAGATGTGCTTTTAGAGGCGTATGGGGGGACCGTGTCTCGGGTTCCCCTCCATAAAATATACTTGAAAATAGGTTCTTATGATGGATATGGGGTGGTAGGTATATCAGAAACAGAATTCCCCATTAGGTCAGTAGACCTACTTGTCGGAAACGACTTGGGCCTGGGAGGGATCTGTAAAGAACCTCTCGTCATAGAGAATACCTCAGCTGAAAATTTTGCCCTTGAGGCTTGCAAGGAGGGTCCACTTTTATTTCCTCTCGCCGTAGTTACGAGAGCCATGGCAAAGTCCCATTCACTCCCTTCGTCTTTGAGCAATAATCCCTGTGATTGGGGCCTGGATGTATTGTTTAGTGATACTCACATGCCAGAAGCTAAAGATAAGTTACCAGAAATTAGTACATCAGATCTAACGACCTTGCGCATTAATGATTTTAAGCAAGAAAATTTGATCCAAGAACAGAGAGAAGACCCTTCTTTGGAGGGAGTAAGAGGACTAGCCATTACTGAAACTGAGGCAGCAGATGTAAAAGATTTCTTCTATTGTAGTAATGGTCTTCTTATGAGGAAAATTTCTACAACTGCCCCAGGTATTAATTTATGTGCTACGAAACAGGTACTGGTTTTACCGGGAAGATTCCGAACTCTGGCTCTGGAAGTGTCCCATAATAGTCCAATGGGTGGACATCTGGGGATACGGAAGACACTGAGAAAGTTGTCTCGATATTTTTTCTGGCCCAAGATGAAAGAGACGGTGGTAGAGTACCTTCGAAATTGCCCGATTTGCCAGAAAATAGGTAAACCAGCACAGACACCGCCACCTGCTCCCCTCATTCCTATTGCAGTAGAAGGAGAACCTTTTACTCGTTTGATAATCGATTGTGTAGGGCCTCTTCCTAAAACCAGGTTGGGTAATCAATACCTGTTGACTATAATGGATACTGCCACCAGGTATCCTGAAGCTGTTCCATTAAGAAAAATAAATGCTCGAGCTATAGTAAGGGCTCTAATTTGATTCTTTTCCCAGGTAGGGTTGCCTCGGGAAATTCAATCAGACCAAGGCTCTAATTTTACTTCCAAAGTGTTCCGAGAAGCATTATCTAGACTCGGTATTAGACCCTTACTCTCTACTGCTTATAGACCTCAAACCCAGGGGGCCTTAGAGAGATTTCACCAAACTTTAAAGTTCATGATGCGTGCTTATTGTGAGCAGTTCTCTAAGGATTGGGATGAGGGAATCCCTTTTCTCCTCCTCGCAATCAGGGAGAGTGAGCAAGAAAGTTTAGGGTACAGCCCCTTTGAGCTAGTATATGGACATGCTGTACGAGGACCATTGGCCGTGTTAAAGGAAGTATGGTCCGGAAGGGCCGATCCACCTTTGTGTTTATCGCCATCTTTAATGCAAGAGCACTTGTCCTTCACAAGGAGCCTGGCTTTAGAAAATATAGCAAAAGCTCAGACTAAAATGAAGCAGTGTTTCAATAAGAAGGCTGCTCTATGCTTGTTTCAAGTAGGGGATAAAGTTTTAGCTCTAAAATTGGTTCCTGGACATACGCTGCAGCCCAGGTATGAAGGACCCATGGAGATAGTGAGGAAACTGAGTGAGGTAAATTACTTACTTCGTACTCCAGGTAAAAAGAAGTCCAACCATGCCTACCATGTAAATCAGTTGAAAAGGTATTATGGGGGAACATCGCCCACTACTTCCATTCTACCACAAGAAGAGGATATATGCCTTACAGATTGTTCTAGAGGGGTAGAAGTGAGTCTAAAAAATTCAGAAGTGTTGAGTGCTATGGACCAGTTTTTATGTAACTTAGGAGATGACCAAGCTAGAAAGATTAAAGAGTTGCTAATGGCTTATCCGAGTTTATTCGGAGATGTCCCCAAACGTTGCACTCTGGGGACACATGATGTGGATGTACAAGGTGCTCTGCCAATCAAGCAAGCCCCGTATCGAGCAAGCCCAGTGAAAAATAAGGCACTTAGAGAGGAAATAGATTTTCTGTTAACTCACGGTTTGATCGAATGCAGCAAAAGTCCGTGGGCTTCGCCCTGTGTCCTCGTGGCTAAAGCCGATGGATCTTACCGTATGTGTACAGATTACCGGAAGGTAAACTCTGTGACCTTACCAGATGGGTATCCTCTACCTAGGGTAGACGATTTAACTATTTAGTTAACTAGTTATGCCCTTCGGCCTCTGTAATGCGGCGTCTACGTTTCAGAGGCTGATGAATAGTCTAACTTATGAGCTGGAAGGTGTGGAAGCTTATTTGGACGATTTAGTGGTGATAAGTGAAGAGTGGGGACAGCATGTGTCTCGGCTAGAAGCACTTCTGAGAAAACTAGAAGAATACAATTTTACGGTTAATTTAGCCAAGTGTGAGTTTGGGCAAGCCCGAATAAAATATCTAGGCTTTAGTATCGGCCAAGGAACCGTAGCACCTCTTAATGCTAAGATCAAAGCCATTTCAGATTTCCCTATACCTCGGGACAGAAAAGGAGTACAAAGATTTCTAGGGATGGCCGGCTACTACCGCCGGTTCTGCCCCAACTTCTCTCAGGTGGCAGCTCCCCTGTTTGAATTAACCAGTTCTAAAGTTAAATTCTGTTGGACCTCAGAATGTGACATGGCTTTTAACAAATTGAAACGATTACTTGAATCGTCACCAGTATTACAAAGTCCAAATTTTGATGTCCCCTTTTCTTTACAAGTGGATGCCAGCGAGTATGCAGTCGGTGCTGTCATTCTACAACCTTCCTCCTCTCCTGATCTTTTACACCCAGTCTGTTATTTTCCTGCAAAATTGAAACCCCATCAATTAAGTTATGCAACCGTTGAGAAGGAGGCACTAGCATTGGTCTTAGCCTTGGAACACTTTGAGGTCTATCTCGGGACTACCCCTCATAAAATTAGAGTAAAAACAGATCATAATCCCTTAACCTTTTTAAACACCATGAAGGCTAAGAATGCTAGAATACAAAGATGGTCCCTTAGGATACAACATTTTTCTATAAGTATTAACCATATTAGAGGAGCTGATAATGTGATTGCTGACACTCTGTCCCGTCCTTAAGACATGTAATTAAATTTGAATTTACAAAAGAGGATTTATAGTGCATTTTTATAGGTATGGGTTTGTTTAATGCAATTTTTAATGCTACTTGTTTACTTACAGTCATCAGATTCTTGAAACCACTGAGGAGACCTGTCCCGTAAGCCACCATATGGTATCCAGAACTTATTTCTGCGGTGGTAGTCTCCTGTTGTCTCACCCTGACTTCTCCTGCTACCAATGGTCACTTAAGGCCTCTTTATGAGAAACGCCTCTTCTACCAGAAGCTCTGGTTACGTGGTGTCTACACATACGTGGTTTGGCGACACAAGACTTTTAATTTTCTTGTTGGAGAAGCAGCATTTGTCATCAGGGTCTTTGTCAGAGGAATAACTTGTAAACTGGCTTATATTCTGTTCTTGAAGTCCTCTTTTACGGCGAAGTTTGGTCCCCGAAGGGGAGGGGGGTGTTATGACCAAGGTCATAATGTGATTAATTTATATGTATTATCCACTTAATATTATACTCGGGGTTTCTTTAATATTAGCTAAATTAAAGATTCCACTAGTTTATAATATTATCTGATTTAGGAATATACGCGGGTATGATGTATATATATATATATATATATATATATATATATATATATATATATATATATATATATATATATATATATATATATATATATATATATATATATAGGTAGTAGGTTGGTAGACAGCAACCGCCCAGGGAGGTACTACCGTCCTGCCAAGTGAGTGTAAAACGAAAGCCTGTAATTGTTTTACATGATGGTAGGATTGCTGATGTCTTTTGTCTGTCTTATAAATATGCAAGATTACAGGCATGTCTTGCTACTTCTACTTACACTTAGGTCACACTACACATACATGTACACATTTATACACACTCATCTGAGTTTTCTTTGATTTTATCTTAATAGTTCTTGGTCTTATTAATTTTCCTTTTATATCCATGGGGAAGTGGAATAAGAATCTTTCCTCCGTAAGCCATGCGTGTTGTAAAAGTCAACTAAAATGCCGGGAACAATGGGCTAGTAACCCCTTTTCCTGTAAAGATTACTAAAAAGAATAAGAAGAAGAAAATTGTCAAAGTGGGAAGTCTGAATGTGCGTGGATGTTGTGCAGATGATAAGAAAGAGATGATTGTGGATGTTATGAATGAGAAGAAGCTGGATGTCCTGGCTTTAAGTGAAACAAAGCTGAAGGGGGTGGGAGAGCTTCAGTGGAGAGGAATAAATGGGATTAGGTCAGGGGTTTCAAATAGAGTTAGAGCTAAAGAAGGAGTAGCAATAATGTTGAAGGATAAGCTATGGCAGGAAAAGAGGGACTATAAATGTATTAATTCAAGGATTATGTGGAGTAAAATAAAGATTGGGTGTGAAAAGTGGGTTATAATAAGCGTGTATGCACCTGGAGAAGAGAGAAGTGTAGAGGAGAGAGAGAGATTTTGGGAAATGTTGAGTGAATGCGTGGGGAGTTTTGAATCAAGTGTGAGAGTAATGGTGGTTGGGGATTTCAATGCTAAAGTGGGTAAAAATGTTATGGAGGGAGTAGTAGGTAAATTTGGGGTGCCAGGAGTAAATGTAAATGGGGAGCCTTTAATTGAGCTATGTGTAGAAAGAAATTTGGTAATAAGTAATACATATTTTATGAAAAAGAGGATAAATAAATATACAAGGTATGATGTAGCACGTAATGAAAGTAGTTTATTAGATTATGTATTGGTGGATAAAAGGTTGATGGGTAGGCTCCAGGATGTACATGTTTATAGAGGGGCAACTGATATATCGGATCATTATTTAGTTGTAGCTACAGTTAGAGTAAGAGGTAGATGGGAAAAGAGGAAGGTGGCAACAACAAGTAAGAGGGAGGTGAAAGTGTATAAACTAAGGGAGGAGGAAGTTCGGGTGAGATATAAGCGACTATTGGCAGAAAGGTGGGCTAGTGCAAAGATGAGTAGTGGGGGGGTTGAAGAGGGTTGGAATAGTTTTAAAAATGCAGTATTAGAATGTGGGGCAGAAGTTTGTGGTTATAGGAGGGTGGGAGCAGGAGGAAAGAGGAGTGATTGGTGGAATGATGAAGTAAAGGGTGTGATAAAAGAGAAAAAGGTAGCTTATGAGAGGTTTTTACAAAGCAGAAGTGTTATAAGAAGAGCAGAGTATATGGAGAGTAAAAGAAAGGTAAAGAGAGTGGTGAGAGAGTGCAAAAGGAGAGCAGATGATAGAGTGGGAGAGGCACTGTCAAGAAATTTTAATGAAAATAAGAAAAAATTTTGGAGTGAGTTAAACAAGTTAAGAAAGCCTAGGGAAAATATGGATTTGTCAGTTAAAAACAGAGTAGGGGAGTTAGTAGATGGGGAGATGGAGGTATTGGGTAGATGGAGAGAATATTTTGAGGAACTTTTAAATGTTAAGGAAGAAACAGAGGCAGTAATTTCATGCACTGGTCAGGGAGGTATATCATCTTTTAGGAGTGAAGAAGAGCAGAATGTAAGTGTGGGGGAGGTACGTGAGGCATTACGTAAAATGAAAGGGGGTAAAGCAGCTGGAACTGATGGGATCATGACAGAAATGTTAAAAGCAGGAGGGGATATAGTGTTGGAGTGGTTGGTACTTTTGTTTAATAAATGTATGAAAGAGGGGAAGGTACCTAGGGATTGGCGGAGAGCATGTATAGTCCCTTTATATAAAGGGAAAGGGGACAAAAGAGACTGTAAAAATTATAGAGGAATAAGCTTACTGAGTATACCAGGAAAAGTGTACAGTAGGGTTATAATTGAAAGAATTAGAGGTAAGACAGAATGTAGGATTGCGGATGAGCAAGGAGGTTTCAGAGTGGGTAGGGGATGTGTAGATCAAGTTGTTTACATTGAAGCATATATGTGAACAGTATTTAGATAAAGGTAGGGAAGTTTTTATTGCATTTATGGATTTAGAAAAGGCATATGATAGAGTGGATAGAGGAGCAATGTGGCAGATGTTGCAAGTATATGGAATAGGTGGTAAGTTATTAAATGCTGTAAAGAGTTTTTATGAGGATAGTGAGGCTCAAGTTAGGGTGTGTAGAAGAGAGGGAGACTACTTCCCGGTAAAAGTAGGTCTTAGACAGGGATGTGTAATGTCACCATGGTTGTTTAATATATTTATAGATGGGGTTGTAAAGGAAGTAAATGCTAGGGTGTTCGGGAGAGGGGTGGGATTAAATTTTGGGGAATCAAATTCAAAATGGGAATTGACACAGTTACTTTTTGCTGATGATACTGTGCTTATGGGAGATTCTAAAGAAAAATTGCAAAGGTTAGTGGATGAGTTTGAGAATGTGTGTGAAGGTAGAAAGTTGAAAGTGAACATAGAAAAGAGTAAGGTGATGAGGGTGTCAAATGATTTAGATAAAAAAAAATTGGATATCAAATTGGGGAGGAGGAGTATGGAAGAAGTGAATGTTTTCAGATACTTGGGAGTTGACGTGTCGGCGGATGGATTTATGAAGGATGAGGTTAATCATAGAATTGATGAGGGAAAAAAGGTGAGTGGTGCATTGAGGTATATGTGGAGTCAAAAAACGTTATCTATGGAGGCAAAGAAGGGAATGTATGAAAGTATAGTAGTACCAACACTCTTATATGGGTGTGAAGCTTGGGTGGTAAATGCAGCAGCGAGGAGACGGTTGGAGGCAGTGGAGATGTCCTGTTTAAGGGCAATGTGTGGTGTAAATATTATGCAGAAAATTCGGAGTGTGGAAATTAGGAGAAGGTGTGGAGTTAATAAAAGTATTAGTCAGAGGGCAGAAGAGGGGTTGTTGAGGTGGTTTGGTCATTTAGAGAGAATGGATCAAAGTAGAATGACATGGAAAGCATATAAATCTATAGGGGAAGGAAGGCGGGGTAGGGGTCGTCCTCGAAAGGGTTGGAGAGAGGGGGTAAAGGAGGTTTTGTGTGCAAGGGGCTTGGACTTCCAGCAAGCGTGCGTGAGCGTGTTAGATAGGAGTGAATGGAGACGAATGGTACTTGGGACCTGACGATCTGTTGGAGTGTGAGCAGGGTAATATTTAGTGAAGGGATTCAGGGAAACCGGTTATTTTCATATAGTCGGACTTGAGTCCTGGAAATGGGAAGTACAATGCCTGCACTTTAAAGGAGGGGTTTGGGATATTGGCAGTTTGGAGGGATATGTTGTGTATCTTTATATGTGTATGCTTCTAGACTGTTGTATTCTGAGCACCTCTGCAAAAACAGTGATAATGTGCGAGTGTGGTGAAAGTGTTGAATGATGATGAAAGTATTTTCTTTTTGGGGATTTTCTTTCTTTTTTGGGTCACCCTGCCTCGGTGGGAGACGGCCGACTTGTTGAAAAAAAAAAAATATATGTATATATATATATATATATATATATATATATATATATATATATATATATATATATATATATATATATATATATATATATATGGTTTAGAAAGACACGTAAGCAAACACTATAACATATTTATTTAGAAAACGTTTCGGTCCTGAGACCTTGATCACTTCTAACATACAGAGGTAGGAAGACATTATATATAGGCGGAGAGTGAGGTGTGACGCACGTGACCTGAGGAATGTCATAAGAACATAAGAATGGAGGAACACTGTAGAAGGCCTACTGGCCCATGCGAGGCAGGTCCTTATCAAAAACAACCTCTGCCTATGATGAGGACGGGTAGACGATGAAATCACGTGACTCCTGTGTTGTTGGGTTGGTGCTGCTTAAGTATCATGTATGCCAATGTTTTTGAAATTTTGTAGTTTCCAGTGTTGCGTTCTATAGTGTCGGTGACGGCGATTAGTGAGGCTTCTAGGCACCGTCGGCGTCTGAGGTCTGGTTCGGTGAGAACGAGTTGTGCCTCATTCCAGGTCATCAAATGCCCCGTGGAGTCTCTGTGGAGGACACATGCGTACCTTACATCGTCTCTGTTAGAGGCATTTCGATGCTCATTCAGGCGGACTGCAAGATCTCTGCCTGTCTCGCCTACATATTTCTTGGGACAGAACCCACAGGGGATAGCGTAGACGCCTGCTGTAGAAGTTAGTGGTGTGGGGCTGCGTTTCGTAGTGAGGTCTTTGATAGATGATGTATTTATGGTGGAAACGTTGATGTTACTCATAGCAAGTGCCCTGCGAGTATTCGTGGCAACATCGCCACGTGGGAGTACTATGAACTGTTTAGGGGGCTGTTACTTGGGCGATTTGTTGAGGATAGCTTGTGCCTTGAGTCTGCAATCTCGGCACGACATATTCGGCACGACATATATATATATATATATATATATATATATATATATATATATATATATATATATATATATATATATCTTGAGTAATGTGTTAGGTAGGTACACCTGTTTAAGGTATATAACAAGGTATGTTCATTGGTGGGTAGTTTGCACCGCTCTACCCTCTCCCCCTTTTGACGAGTTGATGTCAAGAAGGGATTTACTGTCTATAGCAGTTCACTCTCTCTGCCGACTCAGTGTACATTGACTGAGCTACCCTCCTAGTACTCCGCCTTATTCTCACTTGGATATAGAATTGTGTTATAGAAACTCCTGAACCAGCTTGTGGTTTATTGTGAAGTCTGCTGACAATTATATACAGTTATCTTCAGGTTACGATGTGACGACCAGTGTCAAGCTCAGAAATTTGTGATATATTCCTTATGCCAGGGAGTTACTCAGTGAAAGTGTTAATTCTCAATATATGTACTTACACACAAGTAATGTTACTATTGAGGAAGCGGTAATATTCCTCTGATCATTATCAAGTGTATTGACCATATTGACATGTACATTCTATTTAAGAGTTTTCTTGTGTGAAGGAAAGTTTCTGACAGTGATATTTAATAGATATTTATGAATATCTAAAGTATTTAAGCTTTTAAATAAAAAGAAACTTGAAAAGACTGAGTAACTATTATTTGTGCCTTACATTTCTAAGTTTGGAACCATATCCTCTCATTCTATGAAGTGTGTTGTTACGGAGTGCACTAACCTGGCTAAAGATTAAGATTTGAATCGTAACAAGTGGGGGCCTGTCCTAGGAGATATCCCGACTATATCTTCCCAATGGAAGTTCACATACAGCAACTGGTTCACGAATTGACTTTGGATAAGTTAGAGACTTTGAAACTGCAGACGTGCTGGCGGATAGCGAAGCATTTAGGGGTGATGTATAACAATCGTTATACCACAGAAACCGTTCGGTCTATTATAAGGAATATCTTATTCCCCATACCTCTTGAAGTTTCTGAGTCGCCTGATTCAGAGGTCGAAAGTCTAACGTCCCAGCCGGATCCCCTGTCTCGAGTAAACGATCTAGAGGCATCAGGTGGAGCCGGCAAATCAGCCCCTGGAAGTCCTACAAATTCCTTAGTTGCTGAGAGTATGTCAATGCCAGGAGCTGAGGAAATGTCACGTGACAAACTTCCCCCTGAAAGGGAAAATGAAGCAGGGGTTTCTAATAGTCTGTCGCCGAACTATGATGCCGTGCGAGGAGCAGGAGCTCGGCCCAAGATACGACAGGAAGGGTTTCTTCCCCCGTCTCCACCAATTCCCTTGACACCCATCTCTCTGGACTATTTTAAGGGAATGGTGCGTCTCATAAATCTGCAAACGGCTCAGTTAGAAGCACAGCGAAAACTGTATGAAGAAGAATTTGAGAGAGAGAAAATCCGTTGTGAAAGACAACAAGTGGAGAGAGACGTGAGACTGACGGTTTCCCCGAACCTCTCCTTTGATTTACATAAGGCAGCATCTTTAGTGCCTCGGTTCAATGAAGCTGACCTTGACACCTATTTTCACACCTTTGAGAACCAGGCAAGGGGGATGCAATGGCCTCAGGAATATTGGGCCACCCTATTGCACACAACATTAACTGGTAAGGCTCAAAAATGTACAGCTACTCTGCCTTATGATAAGTATGTGAATTATGAGGTGGTTAAAAAAGTAATTTTGGAAACTTATGACTTGCTCCCATTGAGCTACCAACGGACTTTCCGTACCCTACAACGGCTACCCGGGCAAACGTGGGTAGACTTTGCCCTTCAGAAGAAGGTAGCCCTGGAAAGGTGGTTAAGGGCCTCGGGCTGTGACTCTGTGGAAAGCCTAACTCAGTTAATATTACAAGAAGAGTTTAATAATGCCCTGTCGGGAGACTTGCGTAAGTTTTTAATTGATCATCAGACTTTGGACGTCTTAACTTCCGCCTCGCTCGCTGATCATTACGAAATCTCCTCTCAGTTAATGAGAGATAAATCCCCTCGAGAGAAAGTAAGGAGAACACCCCCGAGGGATTGGCGATACCGGCCAAGAGAAGAGATTCGTCAGAAATTACCTCCCCATCAGGTGGCTCCTTACGCCGTTCTTAAACCTAATGCTGGGGAACATTTCGATACTAAGCCCCACCTGGAGGCGGGTAAAGCAAGAAAGAAACCTACCTGCTCCTACTGTCAGAAGAAAGGGCATGTGAGAAGCCTCTGTTACAAGCTAGAAAGAGACCGGAAGAATAAAGTTCTAGATGTGGTTCCTGTACAGATAACGTCTACCAGGTCCCAGGGACAGCTGGACCCATGGATGGAGCAAGATTCAGCCGGTCAAAAGGTTCCCACTTCTAGATGACTGACTCCCTCAATCATGTCCAAAAAGAAAGTGAGGCAATGAGTCCTTATTTTTCTATCGGTAAGGCCGGGACTACCAAATCCCAACTTGTTGAAATTAAGTCTTATAGAGACACCGGGAGCTACCTAACTTTGTTGAGGGAAGGTGTTCTCTCTTTGAATGACTCGACCTATAACAAGATAGATGTGGTTTTAGAGGCGTATGGAGGGACCGTGTCTCGGGTTCCCCTCCATAAAATATACTTGAAAATAGGTTCTTATGATGGATATGCGGTGGTAGGTATATCAGAAACAGAATTCCACATTAGGTCAGTAGACCTACTTGTCGGAAACGACTTGGGCCTGGGAGGGATCTGTAAAGAACCTCTCGTCATAGAGAATACCTCAGCTGAAAATTTTGCCCTTGAGGCTTGCAAGGAGGGTCCACTTTTATTTCCTCTCGCCGTAGTTACGAGAGCCATGGCAAAGTCCCATTCACTCCCTTCGTCTTTGAGCAATAATCCCTGTGATTGGGGCCTGGATGTATTGTTTAGTGATACTCACATGCCAGAAGCTAAAGATAAGTTACCAGAAATTAGTACATCAGATCTAACGGCCTTGCGCATTAATGATTTTAAGCAAGAAAATTTGATCCAAGAACAGCGAGAAGACCCTTCTTTGGAGGGAGTAAGAGGACTAGCCATTACTGAAACTGAGGCAGCAGATGTAAAAGATTTCTTCTATTGTAGTAATGGTCTTCTTATGAGGAAAATTTCTACAACTGCCCCAGGTATTAATTTATGTGCTACGAAACAGGTACTGGTTTTACCGGGAAGATTCCGAACTCTGGCTCTGGAAGTGTCCCATAATAGTCCAATGGGTGGACATCTGGGGATACGGAAGACACTGAGAAAGTTGTCTCGATATTTTTTCTGGCCCAAGATGAAAGAGACGGTGGTAGAGTACCTTCGAAATTGCCCGATTTGCCAGAAAATAGGTAAACCAGCACAGACACCGCCACCTGCTCCCCTCATTCCTATTGCAGTAGAAGGAGAACCTTTTACTCGTTTGATAATCGATTGTGTAGGGCCTCTTCCTAAAACCAGGTTGGGTAATCAATACCTGTTGACTATAATGGATACTGCCACCAGGTATCCTGAAGCTGTTCCATTAAGAAAAATAAATGCTCGAGCTATAGTAAGGGCTCTAATTTGATTCTTTTCCCAGGTAGGGTTGCCTCGGGAAATTCAATCAGACCAAGGCTCTAATTTTACTTCCAAAGTGTTCCGAGAAGCATTATCTAGACTCGGTATTAGACCCTTACTCTCTACTGCTTATAGACCTCAAACCCAGGGGGCCTTAGAGAGATTTCACCAAACTTTAAAGTTCATGATGCGTGCTTATTGTGAGCAGTTCTCTAAGGATTGGGATGAGGGAATCCCTTTTCTCCTCCTCGCAATCAGGGAGAGTGAGCAAGAAAGTTTAGGGTACAGCCCCTTTGAGCTAGTATATGGACATGCTGTACGAGGACCATTGGCCGTGTTAAAGGAAGTATGGTCCAGAAGGGCCGATCCACCTTTGTATTTATCGCCATCTTTAATGCAAGAGCACTTGTCCTTCACAAGGAGCCTGGCTTTAGAAAATATAGCAAAAGCTCAGACTAAAATGAAGCAGTGTTTCGATAAGAAGGCTGCTCTATGCTTGTTTCAAGTAGGGGATAAAGTTTTAGCTCTAAAATTGGTTCCTGGACATACGCTGCAGCCCAGGTATGAAGGACCCATGGAGATAGTGAGGAAACTGAGTGAGGTAAATTACTTACTTCGTACTCCAGGTAAAAAGAAGTCCAACCATGTCTACCATGTAAGACATGAAAAGGTATTATGGGGGAACATCGCCCACTACTTCCATTCTACCACAAGAAGAGGATATATGCCTTACAGATTGTTCTAGAGGGGTAGAAGTGAGTCTAAAAAATTCAGAAGTGTTGAGTGCTATGGACCAGTTTTTATGTAACTTAGGAGATGACCAAGCTAGAAAGATTAAAGAGTTGTTAATGGCTTATCCGAGTTTATTCGGAGATGTCCCCAAACGTTGCACTCTGGGGACACATGATGTGGATGTACAAGGTGCTCTGCCAATCAAGCAAGCCCCATATCGAGCAAGCCCAGTGAAAAATAAGGCACTTAGAGAGGAAATAGATTTTCTGTTAACTCACGGTTTGATCGAATGCAGCAAAAGTCCGTGGGCTTCGCCCTGTGTCCTCGTGGCTAAAGCCGATGGATCTTACCGTATGTGTACAGATTACCGGAAGGTAAACTCTGTGACCTTACCAGATGGGTATCCTCTACCTAGGGTAGACGATTTAACTATTTAGTTAACTATTTAGTTATGCCCTTCGGCCTCTGTAATGCGGCGTCTACGTTTCAGAGGCTGATGAATAGTCTAACTTATGAGCTGGAAGGTGTGGAAGCTTATTTGGACGATTTAGTGGTGATAAGTGAAGAGTGGGGACAGCATGTGTCTCGGCTAGAAGCACTTCTGAGAAAACTAGAAGAATACAATTTTACGGTTAATTTAGCCAAGTGTGAGTTTGGGCAAGCCCGAATAAAATATCTAGGCTTTAGTATCGGCCAAGGAACCGTAGCACCTCTTAATGCTAAGATCAAAGCCATTTCAGATTTCCCTATACCTCGGGACAGAAAAGGAGTACAAAGATTTCTAGGGATGGCCGGCTACTACCGCCGGTTCTGCCCCAACTTCTCTCAGGTGGCAGCTCCCCTGTTTGAATTAACCAGTTCTAAAGTTAAATTCTGTTGGACCTCAGAATGTGACATGGCTTTTAACAAATTGAAACGATTACTTGAATCGTCACCAGTATTACAAAGTCCAAATTTTGATGTCCCCTTTTCTTTACAAGTGGATGCCAGCGAGTATGCAGTCGGTGCTGTCCTTCTACAACCTTCCTCCTCTCCTGATCTTTTACACCCAGTCTGTTATTTTCCTGCAAAATTGAAATCCCATCAATTAAGTTATGCAACCGTTGAGAAGGAGGCACTAGCATTGGTCTTAGCCTTGGAACACTTTGAGGTCTATCTCGGGACTACCCCTCATAAAATTAGAGTAAAAACAGATCATAATCCCTTAACATATTTAAACACCATGAAGGCTAAGAATGCTAGAATACAAAGATGGTCCCTTAGGATACAACCTTTTTCTATAAGTATTAACCATATTAGAGGAGCTGATAATGTGATTGCTGACACTCTGTCCCGTCCTTAACACATATAATTAAATTTGAATTTACAAAAGAGGATTTATAGTGCATTTTTATAGGTATGGGTTTGTTTAATGCAATTTTTAATGCTACTTGTTTATTTACAGTCATCAGATTCTTGAAACCACTGAGGAGACCTGTCCCGTAAGCCACCATATGGTATCCAGAACTTATTTCTGCGGTGGTAGTCTCCTGTTGTCTCACCCTGACTTCTCCTGCTACCAATGGTCACTTAAGGCCTCTTTATGAGACACGCCTCTTCTACCAGAACCTCTGGTTACGTGGTGTCTACACATACGTGGTTTGGCGACACAAGACTTTTAATTTTCTTGTTGGAGAAGCAGCATTTGTCATCAGGGTCTTTGTCAGAGGAATAACTTGTATTCTGGTTTATATTCTGTTCTTGAAGTCCTCTTTTACGGCGAAGTTTGGTCCCCGAAGGGGGGGGGGGTGTTATGACCAAGGTCATAATGTGATTAATTTATATGTATTATCCACTTAATATTATACTCTGGGTTTCTTTAATATTAGTTAATTAAAGATTCCACTAGTTTATAATATTATCTGATTTAGGAATATACGCCGGTATGATGTATATATATATATATATATATATATATATGTATATATATATATATATATATATATATATATATATATATATATATTTATATATATATATATATATATATATATATATATATATATATCTTGAGTAATGTGTTAGGTAGGTACACCTGTTTAAGGTATATAACAAGGTATGTTCATTGGTGGGTAGTTTGCACCGCTCTACCCTCTCCCCCTTTTGACGAGTTGATGTCAAGAAGGGATTTACTGTCGGTGGCAGTTCACTCTCTCTGCCGACTCAGTGTACATTGACTGAGCTACCCTCCTAGTACTCCGACTCAGTGTACATTGACTGAGCTACCCTTCTAGTACTCCGCCTTATTCTCACTTGGATATAAAATTGTGTTATAGAAACTCCTGAACCAGCTTGTGGTTTATTGTGAAGTCTGCTGACAATTATATACAGTTATCTTCAGGTTACGATGTGACGACCAGTGTCAAGCTTAGAACTTTGTGATATATTCCTTATGCCAGGGAGTTACTCAGTGAAAGTGTTAATTCTCAATATATGTACTTACACACAAGTAATGTTACTATTGAGGAAGCTGTAATATTCCTCTGATCATTATCAAGTGTATTGACCATATTGACATGTACATTCTATTTAAGAGTTTTCTTGTGTGAAGGAAAGTTTCTGACAGTGATATTTAATAGATATTTATGAATATCTAAAGTATTTAAACTTTTAAATAAAAAGAAACTTGAAAAGACTGAGTAACTATTATTTGTGCCTTACATTTCTAAGTTTGGAACCATATCCTCTCATTCTATGAAGTGTGTTGTTACGGAGTGCACTAACCTGGCTGAAGATTAAGATTTGAACCGTAACAATAGTGATCTTGGTATTTCTGATGACACAGTGCACCAGCTGGGGATAGTGATCTTGGTATTTCTGATGACACAGTGCACCAGCTGGGGATAGTGATCTTGGTATTTCTGATGACACAGTGCACCAGCTGGGGATAGTGATCTTGGTATTTCTGATGACACAGTGCACCAGCTGGGGATAGTGATCTTGGTATTTCTGATGACACAGTGCACCAGCTGGGGATAGTGATCTTGGTATTTCTGATGACACAGTGCACCAGCTGGGGATAGTGATCTTGGTATTTCTGATGACACAGTGCACCAGCTGGGGATAGTGATCTTGGTATTTCTGATGACACAGTGCCCCAGCTGGGGATAGTGATCTTGGTATTTCTGATGACACAGTGCCCCAGCTGGGGATAGTGATCTTGGTATTTCTGATGACACAGTGCACCAGCTGGGGATAGTGATCTTGGTATTTCTGATGACACAGTGCACCAGCTGGGGATAGTGATCTTGGTATTTCTGATGACACAGTGCACCAGCTGGGGATAGTGATCTTGGTATTTCTGATGACACAGTGCACCAGCTGGGGATAGTGATCTTGGTATTTCTCAGGATATAAATACAGATCTAGAAATACAAAACAGGGATTTAGCTGGAGGTCTCAAAAATTCGACTAATTTATCACGGAAGGTCTGGAATAGGTCTTCAAATTGCTGTTGGTGACGCTACTTGAAGTCTTCCTGCAGGGTGTTCCGGGGGTCAGCGCCCCCGAGGCCCAATCCTTGACTAGGCCTCCCGGTGGATCAGGGCCTGATCGACTAGGCTGTTATTGCTGACCGGACGTAGTCCAACGTATAATCACAGCCTGGCTGATCCAGTATTTAGGTATCCGTCCAACGCAGCGTCCAGTTGAAGGTATCCAGGGGTCTATTGGTAATTTTCCATATGCCTGATGGAAGGCTGTTGAACAGTCTTACTACAGGTGGGTTCGGATCCAAAAACTGCACAAGTAGAGAACTCAACCTTCACAAAATCTAGCCAACAGAAAGCAAAATTGTGAAGATTCTATGTTTGGGGGCATCTGGAAGCCTGGAAACTCTGGAAAATCAAATGGGACATTCAACTCGAACCATCGAAAAAATGCCGTGACCTCATAACCAAAGGAGTGTGTCGTTCTTCACATAAATTTTCTCTCAGATGAGTTAAACGTCAGTTTCTGACGACCATCAAGGACATTACCAGTGATAGACAGGACAAGCTTCCACCCTCTGCAGGGGTATACATAATCCCTTGTAATGACTGCAACAAGTTATACGTTGGCGAAACATCAAGGGACCTCCAAACACGTATTTCTGAACACCAATACGCAAGCAGGTCTGACGACACAAGGAATGCCTGTGTACAACACCGTAATTCACACAACCACTTGATAAACTACAGAAACTCAAGACTTATCACCTCAGAAGACAACACTCAATACCGAAGAATCCTGGAATCATCACTTATTTCTATATCCGACAACTTCAACCAGAATAGTGGCTTCTATAACATAGCTGAACCACTTGCCAAGAAACTTCTTCATCGCTATCCCACATAAGAACACTGTAGAAGGTCTGCTCACAAACTTGTCCAATCTCCTTTCCAAGCTACCCAAGTTTTTAGACTCTATAACCCCACTCGGTACATCATCAGATGCAGCATTCTTCACCTGACCTCAGCATTCTGAACCTGACTATAAATACTCGCGTTCCTTCCACCCCAGGTAGTTCTGTTTGTGACTTGAAAAAGCCCACTGTGTGGGCGAAACGTAGTCAATAAAGGATCACATTATACTGCATATGTGTTTATATTTCCATTCTGAAAGACAATGTTGCAACACAAACTACAAGGTGCAACATGTGAAGCAAAACATTCACTAGAAAGAGGTTTTTTAGTGCCATGAAGTTGAAAAAAATGGCAGAAAATGGAAAATAACAAAAAAAGTCACAATACCGTGACTGGAACGATACACAAATAACCCGCACATAGAAGAGAGAAGCTTTCGACGACGTTTCGGTCCGACTTGAACCATTTACATAAGAAAGGAGGAACACTGCAGTAGGCTTGTTGGCCCATACTAGGCAGGTCCTTCACAGATCCATCCCACTAATAGAATATTTGCCCTCACAAGAACATAAGAAAGAAGAAACACTGCAACAGGCCTACTGGTCTATGCGAGGCAGCTCCAATTCTGATGAGAGTAAGACACATGTGCAACATCTGGGTATCTTTATTGTAGACGTTTCGCCATCCAGTGGCTTTATCAATACAAATTCCAGGACATAACTTGAAGACAGTAGAACTATGTACAGAAGATGAGGTAATCAGTCCCTCAACCTAGGAGTAGGTGCGAACAGCACCATAGTCGTGGAGATTCTGAAGCAGAAGAAAGAATCCTGGCGCTTATATAGTAACGTCAGGTGAAGCAGACGAGGGCAAATTCACTGGTGGGCGGGATTCCCCAACTTGTCAGACACTGCAACATCATGGAATCTTAATTCTGAGGACATGTACATAACCTTCACAACTACGACAACTACTACTACAACTAACCCATCTCTTTGGGAAGGACCTACTTCCACTGGGGAATCCCACCCACCAGTGAATTTGCCCTCGTCTGCTTCACCTGACGTTACTATATAAGCGCCAGGATTCTTTCTTCTGCTTCAGAATCTCCACGACTATGGTGCTGTTCGCACCTACTCCTAGGTTGAGGGACTGATTACCTCATCTTCTGTACATAGTTCTACTGTCTTCAAGTTATGTCCTGGAATTTGTATTGATAAAGCCACTGGATGGCGAAACGTCTACAATAAAGATACCCAGATGTTGTACATGTGTCTTACTCTCATCTTGTCGGTATTATATACCATTCGTACACAACTTGTCAGACACTGCAACATCATGGAATCTTAATTCTGAGGACATGTACATAACCTTCACAACTACGACAACTACTACTACAACTAACCCATCTCTTTGGGAAGGACCTACTTCCACTGGGGAATCCCGCCCACCAGTGAATTTGCCCTCGTCTGCTTCACCTGACGTTACTATATAAGCGCCAGGATTCTTTCTTCTGCTTCAGAATCTCCACGACTATGGTGCTGTTCGCACCTACTCCTAGGTTGAGGGACTGATTACCTCATCTTCTGTACATAGTTCTACTGTCTTCAAGTTATGTCCTGGAATTTGTATTGATAAAGCCACTGGATGGCGAAACGTCTACAATAAAGATACCCAGATGTTGCACATGTGTCTTACTCTCATCTTGTCGGTATTATATACCATTCGTACACAGCTCCAATTCTCCCCACCGGCTTAAGCCATTGCCTTGACCAATGTCTTGGGTGAATGCTTGTTCTGAAAGGTGTGTGGACTGTTACTGCTACTTTCCCTCCTTTCCCCTTTTTCCACCCAGTTGGAGTTGACGTGGGACCCTCCGAGGGGATTGCAGTCACTTTCGGTTCCCATCAAATCTGTAAGTATCCAGTTCACTCCTGTTTAGTCATTTTGTCTGGTTGTAGTTAATTTAGTTTACTGGATTCAACCAGACCTGATGTGACTTATGTAGAGTAACCTAAAGGTCTTGTCCTCACCAGTGTTTTTAAAGGCCGATGAGTTAATAAAAAATATAAATTATATATATATATAGGTGGTAGGTTGGTAGACAGCAACCACCCAGGGAAGTACTACCGTCCTGCCAGATAACTGTGAAACAGAAACTTATAACTGTTTTGCATGATGGTAGGATTGTTGGTGTCTTTTTCTGTCTCATAAACACGCTAGATAACAGGGATATCTTGCTACTCCTACTTACACTTTGGTCACACTTCACACACACGCACATGCATATATATACATACATCTAGGTTTTTCTCCTTTTTCTAAATAGCTTTTTGTGAGGGAAAAGTTCAATAGATAGGAGTAGCGATATAGTAACAATAGTTTCGTTGCCGGCTACTTGTTAAGGTAGGGTAAGTCCAGCTCCCGCTATCCCTTCCCCCTCCCTCTTCCCCCCCCCTATTTCCCCCTCCCCGAAAGTGATAGTTTGCTTGCCTGCTACTTGTTAAGGTAAGGTAAGTCTGGCTCCCGTTATTCCCGCCTTTTCTCCCCCCACCCAGAAAGTGATAGTTTGATTGCCGGCTGCTTGTTAAGGTAGGGTCAGTCTAGCTCCCACTATCCCTTCCCCTCCTTCTTTTCACCCCCCCGAAAGGTGACGTGTGGGGCTCTGGTGCAAACAGTAATCACTAGACTCACAGCTCCCAGCACTACTGTAAGTAGATGCCTGCCTTGTATTCTAGTGGATTTATTGGTTGAAAGCTTCATTTTTGACCAATAATAAACTTAGTTCTTTCAGTCTTGCTCTAAGTTGACTGTTGTAATAATCACCACATCTTTTAGGTATTGTACTTATCATGAAGAGTGATTTCTTAAGCAGTGGGTAACCTGTCTATCTTTCCAGCTTGGATGACAGAAAGGGTCACCTGCCAATCAACGAGTAGAATTGAAGGAGACGGACTAACGTTCGGAGATGTCCCAAATTTTGATCCACTTACCTGTTTGTGTATGCGAGTAGCAGGATCTAACCCCTCATCATTGCAGTGGAGAAAACCTGCTTTCCCGTCATCTGGAAGGATTATGGACGGCTAGAAAATCTGTGAAGAACGAGCCGATGGGTTGTCATCAACACCTGCGACCCCCCCCCCATCATCAGCAACGGCTACGATTTCAACAACACGCAGTGTCACCAACACCAGACACCCACGTTTTATATACATTTATATTAGCGTTGAATTCAGTTATCATTTATATTTTTCATTTTTCATTTTCTTTAATGTAGGATTAATATTTCATATTTAAGTGTTTTATATTTTATATTTTCTAAATAATAAAGTGTTTATGTTTGTCAGTTTTTATTCTTTTTCTATACATTAATTTTCCTGAGGAGGAGCCAGCCTTGGTAATACTGTCTGAAGTTGTTACAGGGCTGAGTAAGCCTTCACAAGTGGCGACCTTGCCAGGATCAACTCGACTGAATCAAGATTCAACTCCATCTCGAATCTACCATTGGAACTTCAACACCGCATTCCACAGACGGTTACCACCAGCCATGAGTAATCATTCTCTATGGTAGGACTACAGTACAGTTATTTAAAAGATTTGGTGATTGTTATAGTCTCAATTTATTGTAAGTCAAGTCAGGCAGGATATAATATTTAATTCTGCCACCTTTTTGTTCGAGCTTGAAACACTTTGGAGGATTAGACTCTAGGGACCCGATATTTTCCAGTGACAATTTGTTTCATTGAGCTCTTTATTATATCAAGGGAACTGTCGTAGGACACTCTTGATTTGTTGGTGAGAAGATTGGATGGTCAAGGGACCCCATTCTACTTACTGTTTGATCGGAGCCGGCATAGAACCGTTCGTTTTCATTAATACATATTGTTTAATTGAAGCAGGGATCGAGCCCTCTGGTTTATTTACAGTTTGAGCGGAGCAAGAATTGAACCCTCCATTTTCTTTAATACCCGTTTCATTTCCCCTGATAGTTTAAGTTATTCTTGCAAGTATGGAGGAATACAAGTTTAGGATGAACGCTGGAAGTAAGTTAGGAATAACAGGGAAAAATTTAGAATCTTTCATTAATGCTAAGATCCAGGAAAGAATTGAAAGAGAGAATTGAGAGAGAAGAGAGACAGAAAGGGAAAGACAGGAGAAAAAGGAGAGAGAGAGAATTGAAAGAGAAAGCAAAGAAAGACAGTTAGAAAGATAGCGAGAAGACAAAAAAGAGCGTAATAGACTTGATCGTGAGGAAAGAGCTAGAGAACGTGAGGAACAAGCTAAAATACGTGAGGAACAAGCTAAAATACGTGAGGAACAAGTTAAATTAAGAGAACTTGAGGAAAGAGCAAAGGATAGAGTACATGAGTTAAGGGAAAGAGAAAAGGATAGTGACCTCGAACAAGCTCGCCTTGAATTAGAGAATAAAAAGTTAACTTTCTCACAACAGCAGTTAGATGAAGGAGTAATGGAACAACGTGCAGCTAGTGCACATATTCCAACACCTAATTTACCTCCCGTCACAGAGGGTGAAGACATAACTTCATACATTATCAGGTTTGAAAATACCGCTACCCTCTGTGAATGGCCTGCTGACACCTGGGCTACTTGGTTAGGAATGTTATTTTCTGGTACTGCTTTGAATATCTATGAAACTTTGTCGCAGGATATTATATGTAATAATAACCTACTGAAGAAGGCAATCCTTAAAGCATATCAAAAAACCACTAATTCTTACAGGAAAGATTTCAGGTATGCCACCTTACAGCCTGGCCAGAACTTTCAGCAGTTACAGGTAACACTCTTTCGTTTGTTCGACTTTTGGATAGAGAGTTCAGGAATTGATCACAATTATGAATCTCTTAGAGACTTTATGGTTGCTGACCTGTTCCTGACAGCTCTTCCCCACCAGATACGAACATTCATTAGAGAACGTAACCTAATTAAAGCTGAGGAAGTTGCTGAGGCTGCCGACCTGTATGCTGAGGCTCACAATTCCTATAAAGACCTGAAGGGATCGAACCCTAAGGGCAAGGGTTCATCAGATCTTAAGAAATCAAAGTCTCTAGTGGAAAGTAAAATGACTTCTTTTATTCTTGTTTGTCATTTGTGTGGTGTTAAGGGACATAAACGTCCAGATTGTCCTTCTAAGAAGGTCCAAAAAGTTGGAAGATGTTTTAAAGACTGTAATGACCAAGCACCCTTCTGTTCAGGAACAGTTAATGGACTTAATGTATCTACCATTTTACGAGACACTGGATGCACATGTATAGTCATTTCTGATAAGCTGTTCCCTAACCTTAAAGAAACTCATTCCTCTGCTATACTTTCAGACTACTTGGGCCGTACAGACACTTTTCCTACCATCCGTTGTTACATTAGGTCTAAATGGTTCACAGGTTGGTCTGAAGCCGCACTAGCTCCCATCACTTCTTGCTCCGTACTAATAGGTAATGTAAAAGGTGCCATTCTTCCTTCTGAGGTTGACCTTTCAGCACCAAAAGTAGACATAAGCTTTTCAGATCTTCTTCCTGTAGAATCAGAGAAGCCCCTCGAAAGTTCAGATGAGACAATGTCTCGCGAGATTCATGTGGGATTAAAAACCAGTGATGCTACTCTCGAAAGCGAGGTAGTAGGATCACCGGTTCACTTGTTAGATGAAAGTGAAGATATCACCTCCGATACCATAAATGTCTTGACTAGGGCTCAGACCAAAGCCCAGGCTTCTCCTACTATCCATCCTTTGATTTTCCCTGACTTTAAACCTTTAGACATATCGAAGGACTCCTTTGTCAATTTACAACGTAATTGCCCTTCTCTTCAGAATTGCCATAATGCCGCTAAACAAAATCAAGTTATCCAAAGGAAAAACTTTTCATATAAATTTGAATATATAAAAGGTATCTTGTACAAGTCAGTATTCAAATTAAATTCAGATGAGACAGACTATTCCATCTTAGTTGTTCCAAGTCAATGCAGAGAGACTGTTCTTAAAATGGCTCATGACCTGCCAGTGGCCGGACATTTCTCGCATCGTAAAACCTTAAATAAAATTAGGGAAACCTATTTTTGGCTAAAAATGTCCTCAGATGTCACTACCTATTGTAGATCGTGTAAAGTTTGCCAACTGTCATCCTCCCGAGGTACCAGGCGAGTACCTATGGTCAAAATGCCTATCTTTACGGTACCGTTTGAAAGAGTAGCTATTGACATCGTTGGTCCTTTATCTCCACTTTCATCTGGGGGACATAGATATATATTAACATTAGTTGATTATACTTCGAGTTTCCTTGAAGCCGTACCCTTAAAGACCATAACTATTACAGAGGTGGCTGAAGCCCTTTTGTCCATCTTCTCCAGAGTGGGCATCCCTAGAGAAATTTTGTCTGACCGTGGGACACAATTCACCTCTGACTTAATGCAACATCTCTACCAACTTCTGGGAGTGAAGCCTCTCTTCACCACACCCTATCATCCCAGCTGTAATGGAAGAATTGAGCGCCAGCATTCAATTCTCAAGTCCATTTTAAGGAAACTTTGCTCCCTTAAACCTAAGGAGTGGCATCGTTACCTACCCTGTGCTTTGTTTGCCATGAGGGAAGTTCCCAGTGAGTCTTTGGGGTTTTCACCTTTTGAACTTCTCTATGGTAGACAGGCCAGAGGCCCATTGTCCATCCTTCATGACTTATGGACTAATGAGGAGGTAAATGCAGAGGTTCAGTCTTCTTACCAGTTTCTCCTTGACCTTAGATCCAAACTTGAGGAGACCTCTGACATAGTTTCGAAAAACTTAAGCTTGTCATTGGACCAGTACAAAACCTATTTTGATTCCAAAAGTCAGAGGAGAAGTTTTAAAGTAGGAGATGAAGTCCTGGTACTTTTGCCTATCAAGTCAAATAAATTATTAGTAGCATGGAAAGGTCCATATAAAGTATTAAAAATTTGTGGGAAAGTTGACTACCTCATAGAAGTCAAGGGGAAACCTAAGCTTTATCATATCAACATCCTTAAGAAATATTACCGAAGAAATTCGGTTAACTGCCTTAATAACTTTGACTTAGTTTTTCCACACGAACTTGATAAGACAACTGAAGAATGTAAGGTGTGTGTAATTGACACCTCTAACTTAGACTATGATGAAGAACTACATGACTTGGTGACTCTTGACCACTCGGGCACAACCAACATTAATATTAATGAATCTTTGGATGACCATAAGAGACATGAACTACTTCAATGTGTGAGTAACTTTTCAGACGTCTTTACTGATATCCCAGGTGTTACCTCCACGGTAGTCCATAAGATTGACTTAGTGACGGACAATCCTATCAAACGAAAATTATACCCAGTTCCAGTTCACCTTAGGGATGCATTTGACCGAGAGGTAGACAAATTATTAAAATTAAAGATCATTAAACCTTCAGTATCTTCATATTGTTCACCAGTAGTCATGGTTAAGAAGGAGGATAATTCATATAGACTTGCTATTGACTTCGGAGGCCTTAATGCTATAACTCGGTGGGATGCTGAGCCTATGCCCTTCATAGATAGCGATCTACACAAATTTTATGACTCTTCCTTCTTTTCAGAGACTGATATTGCGCAGGCATATCATCAAGTAATGTTAGATCCTTCTTCTAAGCAGTACACCGCTTTTCCTACACACCATGGACTGATGCAATATAGAACTATGCCCTTCGGTTTGGTAACTGCCTGTGCTACCTACGTGAGACTGATGAGAAAGGTCTTGGGTAATATGCCAAATGTTTCAGTTTATTTTCATAACATTTACGTAATGACATCCACGTGGGGCGAACATATCCAAACATTAACATCAGTTTTGCGTAGGTTACGCTCACATGGCCTCACTGCCAAGCCGAAGAAATGCTTCCTTGGGTATAACAAGATTAGATATCTTGGACTGATACTTTCTAATAACTCTCTGCAGCCTCTTCCCAGTAAGATCAAAGCTTTATTAGAATTTAAATTCCCCAAAACCAAGAAGCTCATGAGTAGCTTTCTTGGTTCTGTAAATTTTTATGCACGGTTTATCCCGAACCTTACTGATCTTACAGACATCTTATCTGACTTCCTTAAAAAGTCAGTGAAGGAACCTTTTGAACTTTCCGACGTAGCTCGGGAAAAGTTTAATGAGATTAAAAGTATCTTTTTGAAAGACCCTATACTTAAGATTCCAGATATTAATAAAACATTTTGTTTGAGAACTGATGCCTCCAATACTGGCTTAGGTGCTGTGTTACTACAATACCATGATGGTACTCCCTTCCCTGTATGCTTCCTAAGCCGGAAACTCCTTCCTGTAGAAATGAGATACTCCACAATAGAAAAGGAATGTTTGGCCCTTGTGTGGGGTATCTCCAAACTTAAATTTTATTTGATATACCTAGAAACTTTTAAGGGAAATAACAGTCGCCTCTTGAGGTGGACATTGGTACTCCAGGCTTTTAAGTTCCATATTGTGTATATCAATGGTTCATCCAACTATTTCTCTGACTGGTTAAGTCATGACAGTCAGTAGAAGATTTGTTGCCTTATGCGACTTCCACATGTTAGAACTTTTCCCTCACCTATTCTTCTTATACTCCTTGACTATAAGTCTTGGTATGGTGGAGTGTGAGGGAAAAGTACAATAGATAGGAGTAGCGATATAGTAACAATAGTTTCATTGCCGGCTACTTGTTAAGGTAGGGTAAGTCCAGCTCCCGCTATTCCCCCCCCCCCTTTTTCCCCCTCCCCAAAAGTGATAGTTTGCTTGCCGGCTGCTTGTTAAGGTAGGGTCAGTCTAGCTCCCGCTATCCCTTCCCCTCCTTCTTCCCCCCCCAAAGGTGACGTGTGGGGCTCCGGTCCAAACAGTAATCACTAGACATCTCAGTAGTAGTAACCAGTTACCAGTAACCACTGTGCCAGTTGACTCACGACCAACCGTCTCTGCCTGAGTCACTGTCTATTCATATTGAGCTGACCTGGCATTATTCAAAGACCCTCTATGGGTACGTGGGCGGCCGGTCAGTCAGTGTTACGAGAGGAGCAAGTGAGATAGGTACGGCTGTAAGGGCGTTACACACATTATCTGTAATTATACGTACTACCAGCCTACGTGAGTATTTCTTTACCTAATCCACGTGTCGAACTCCCACATGATAAATGGTGGCACCGGTGTGGAGCGTGGATTTACGTTTTTAAGGGTAATTCAAGATGTTAGAAGGCTGTTTGTGTGTAGCCGGCAGGGTCAAAGGTGAACCGTCACCCACCAGCCACTACCCTCACTCACCACCTCCAGCCTGCGAGCCTGTTGCAGCCGTTTCAAGCTTCCTGGCTTAGTTCGTGTGCTGATTGCTTCAATCTCCGAGGGGTTGACCCGGATTTTGCAATTAAGCCAGTCAGTAAGCCAGACTGTGGAAGTGAACGCCAGTCAGCCTATCATCCAGCCTGTCTCCTGTCATCCAACTGCTCCTCCGTGCTTTGTGCATCGTTACACGTCTTCCAGCCAGCCATTCTCGTGGGGTAAGCCAGTCAGCCAACCCAGCTTCTAACCCAGCTGCGAGAGAGAAGTAAGCCACGCAGTACGAAGTAAGCCAAGTTCCTCTGAAGTATTGTCTATATCGCTTTGTGCTCCCTGTTGGATGCTAAGAGTGGTTTTCACCATTCCTGTGGCATAGAGTGGCTTATCAAGCCACCTTCGTGGGTAGAGTGGGGTGCGCGGCAGTGCCCCAGCGAGAGTCTCACCCACCATACTCTCTCCCTCCACACACTATCCACCCACCACCAGACACCCACCTACCTGTGGTTGTTTGCACCCTTGTACCGGGTCCTAATACTGTTTTGGCTCACATAATTGGTCAAGAGATTGTAAGAGAGCGCTTTCTTCCGACAACAGTGGGTGTAGGAGGCGTCAGTCAGTCACCGCGCAGGACAACCTAAGACCTACCCTCATTACCAGTAATCACCCGACTACTACAGACTTCAGTGATAATTTAGAGTAATTTTTCTTGCATTTCAAGACATTTGCATGTGTGAGACATTTATTGTAAATTGCTTGTGTACTCTAAACCTTGCGTTTTCAGTGTAAACGCAGTATTTCTTTGACTCATTATTTTTATAATATTTTTCAGTGTTTTCACTTATCTTAAATTTTTTTATCTGTGTTTTTTTTTTTTTATGCTACTCGTCTGTAGTAAGTATTATTGTGTAGTGTACCAGTCAGTCACTCTGTGTGAAGTGATTCATTTTTTTTTATTGTATTCTTTCAGCGTTGTATTCTCCAGTAATTGTCATTGTATTTCACGCAGTGATATTCACCCCAGTATACTAAATTATCCATTTATTTCTATGTGTGTCTTTTTTTCGTATGCCAGCAGTGTCTCATTCCTCTAATTTTTTTCGCAGACTGTGTACCATTATTTTTGCCAGCAAATTTTTGTCGTATCAGTCACAGCAAGATTTTGTTGTATTGTCGTATCAGTCACAGCAGGATTTTGTTGTATTGTCGTATCAGTCACAGCAGGATTTTGTTGTAAGAATATATTATAATAATGAAGTGTGCCCTGCCACTGTAAGTGTTAACCTACCCGTTTTGTTCCTTTGTTTTATTTTATTCATATTTTTATATTTCTTTGAACAAATTCACTCTTGATGAAATTTTAATTACTTTCAACGTAAAGTGTTTTCTTTACTCTGTTTGAGTAAATTGTTTTGTCTAATTTACAATTAAGAGTTAAAATGTTCAATCAGTTTTTTTCTTCATAATTTTATTTTATTATTTAACCTGAGTTTTCCCAGTGAGACTTTATTACTGCAGTGATTATTTCTACACCTTATTTTGTTGCACTTGTTCTGCAGTGAATTATTTTGTTGCACTTGTTCTGCAGTGAATTATTTTGTTGCACTTGTTCTGCAGTGAATTATTTTGTTGCACTTGTTCTGCAGTGAATTATTTTGTTGCACTTGTTCTGCAGTGAATTATTTTCTTTTATTGATATTTTTATGAATTATATTTTAATCTCGTTTATGCATTCTTAGAAAATACTTAAATTTCCCAGTTAACAATTTAATAATTTTATTTTATACTTTTTACATTGATTTAATATTTAATTAATTAATTTCTTTATTAGCAAGAGTAAAGACAGCTCATTTTGCATTTAATTCAGTCTCCAGTAATATTTTTACTTGTATATTTCAATGTAAATTTTTTCTTGACCTTCAGTTGTCCTTCCTCTTGCAGTGTATCTTAGACATTATTTTTTTTTATTCCTTCTGCAGAATTCGTTGCATATCTTTTATTTCAATTCTAGAATTTTATATCATTTTTATTGTTCATTATTTTTGCCTTATTTGTTCTCGTGCTACTTTGCCATTATGTCTCACATACCGTCAAGTGATACTTTAGTGAATGTCGACACTCCGACCTCTCAGGCTACTGTTGCCCCTGTCATCAGTCCTCACAGTTCCTTAGCGACTGACAGACCGACCCAGACACCGAGATATTATAGTTATACTCGTGATTCCCTTGATGCGTTACCTTTATTCAATGGCCATGTACATAGTCTTGAAGCATGGTTTGCAGCCATTCGTTCTCGTGCTAATGCCCTAGCTGAAGGTCCTCCTTCAGAGGAAAGTCTTATCAGACTTGCTAAAGAAGCTCTTTATCGATCTCCTGCTGCTGTTCACGTTGTAGATCTCCTTGATATGCGAGACTTCAGGAATCTTACTAAGTGGTCACAATATGAGGAACTGATTCGTTCTTTCCTTGTCCCAGTAAAAACAGCTGATCCATATGTCGTTCTTAGGGAACTAGTGAATGCTACACCCATGAGTAATGAATCGTTGAGTGCATTTGCTGTTAGATTAGACAAACTTTTATCATCATTTATCAATGCTGTCCAATCATCATCTTTTGTCCCTGAGGAGGATAAACCATCCACGGCATCGTTTGAGTTCGACACGTGGATTAGGTAAAGAAATACTCACGTAGGCTGGTAGTACGTATAATTACAGATAATGTGTGTAACGCCCTTACAGCCGTACCTATCTCACTCGCTCCTCTCGTAACACTGACTGACCGGCCGCCCACGTACCCATAGAGGGTCTTTGAATAATGCCAGGTCAGCTCAATATGAATAGACAGTGACTCAGGCAGAGACGGTTGGTCGTGAGTCAACTGGCACAGTGGTTACTGGTAACTGGTTACTACTACTGAGAGACATACAGCTCCCAGCACTACTGTAAGTACATGCCTGCCTTGTATTCTAGTGGATTTATAGGTTGAAAGCTTCATTTTTGACCAATAATAAACTTAGTCCTTTCAGTCTTGCTCTAAGTTGACTGTTGTAATAATCACCACGTCTTTTAGGTATTGTACTTATCATGGAGAGTGATTTCTTAAGCAGTGGGTAACCTGTCTATCTTTCCAGCTTGGATGACAGAGAGGGTCACCTGCCAATCAACGAGTAGAATTGAAGGAGACGGACTAACGTTCAGAGATGTCACAAATTTTGATCCACTTACCTGTTTGTGTATGCAAGTAGCAGGATCTAACCCCTCATCATTGCAGTGGAGAAAACCTGCCTTCCCGTCATCTGGAAGGATTATGGACGGCTAGAAAATCTGTGAAGAACGAGCCGATGGGTTGTCATCAACACCTGCGACCCCCCCCCCCATCATCAGCAACGGCTACGATTTCAACAACACGCAGTGTCACCAACACCAGACACCCACGTTTTATATACATTTATATTAGCGTTGAATTCAGTTATCATTTATATTTTTCATTTTTCATTTTCTTTAATGTAGGATCAATATTTCATATTTAAGTGTTTTATATTTTATATTTTCTAAATAATAAAGTGTTTATGTTTGTCAGTTTTTATTCTTTTTCTATACATTAATTTTCCTGAGGAGGAGCCAGCCTTGGTAATACTGTCTGAAGTTGTTACAGGGCTGAGTAAGCCTTCACACTCTTGTTATTCTTTATTTCTTCTATTGTCCATGGAGAAGTGGAAGAAAGAGATGAAGAAAAACTTTATAAAACTGGGATGCTTGAATGTGCGTGAATGTAGTGCAGATGACAAGAAACAGATGATTGCTGATGTTATGAATGAAAAGAAGTTGGATGTCCTGGCCCTAAGCGAAACAAAGCTCAAGGGGGTAGGGGAGTTTCAGTGGGGGGAAATAAATGGGATTAAATTTGGAGTATCTGAGAGAGTTAGAGCAAAGGAAGGGGTAGCAGTAATGTTGAAGGATCAGTTATGGAAGGAGGAAAGAGAATTTGAATGTGTAAATTCAAGGATTATGTGGATTAAAGTAAAGGCTGGATGCGAAAAGTGGGTCATAATAAGCGTGTATGCACCTGGAGAAGAGAGGAATGTAGAGGAGAGAGAGAGATTTTGGGAGATGTTAAGTGAATGTATAGGAACCTTTGAACCAAGTGAGAGAGTACTTGTGGTAGGGGACCTGAATGTTAAAGTAGGAGAAACTTTTAGAGAGGGTGTGGTAGGTAAGTTTGGGGTGCCAGGTGTAAATGATAATGGGAGCCCTTTGATTGAACTTTGTATAGAAAGGGGTTTAGTTATAGGTAATACATATTTTAAGAAAAGAGGATAAATAAGTATACAAGATATGATGTAGGGCGAAATGACAGTAGTTTGTTGGATTATGTATTGGTAGATAAAAGACTGTTGAGTAGACTTCAGGATGTACATGTTTATAGAGGGGCCACAGATATATCAGATCACTTCTTAGTTGTAGCTACACTGAGAGTAAAAGGTAGATGGGATGCAAGGAGAATAGAAGCATCAGGGAAGAGAGAGGTGAAGGTTTATAAACTAAAAGAGGAGGCAATTAGGGTAAGATATAAACAGCTATTGGAGGATAGATGGGCTAATGAGAGCATAGGCAATGGGGTCGAAGAGGTATTGGGTAGGTTTAAAAATGTAATGTTAGAGTGTTCAGCAGAAGTTTGTGGTTACATTGAAGTGGGTGCTGGAGGGAAAAGGAGCGATTGGTGGAATGATGATGTAAAGAGAGTAGTAAAGGAGAAAAAGTTAGCATATGAGAAGTTTTTACAAAGTAGAAGTGATGCAAGGAGGGAAGAGTATATGGAGAAAAAGAGAGAGGTTAAGAGAGTGGTGAAGCATTGTAAAAAGAGAGCAAATGAGAAAGTATGTGAGATGTTATCAACAAATTTTGTTGAATATAAGAAAAAGTTTTGGAGTGAGATTAACAAGTTAAGGAAGCCTAGAGAACAAATGGATTTGGCAGTTAAAAATAGGAGAGGAGAGTTATTAAATGGAGAGTTTGAGGTATTGGGAAGATGGAGGGAATATTTTGAGGAATTGTTAAATGCTGATGAAGATAGGGAAGCTGTGATTTCGTGTGTAGGGCAAGGAGGAATAACATCTTGTAGGAGAGAGGAAGAGCCAGTTGTGAGTGTGGGGGAAGTTTGTGAGGGAGTAGGTAAAATGAAAGGGGGTAAGGCAGCTGGGATTGATGGGATAAAGATAGAAATGTTAAAAGCAGGTGGGGATATAGTTTTGGAGTGGTTGGTGCTATTATTTAATAAATGTATGGAAGAGGGTAAGGTACCTAGGGATTGGCAGAGAGCATGCATAGTTCCTTTGTATAAAGGCAAACGGGACAAAAGAGAGTGCAAAATTATAGGGGGATAAGTATGTTGAGTATACCTGGTAGAGTTATTATTGAAAGAATTAAGAGTGAGATGGAGAATCGGATAGCAGATGGACAAGGAGGCTTTGGGAAAGGTAGGGGGTGTGTGGACCAGGTGTTTACAGTGAAATATATAAGTGAACAGTATTTAGATATGGCTAAAGAGGTTTTTGTGGCATTTATGGATTTGGAAAAGGCGTATAACAGGGTGGATAGGGGGGCAATGTGGCAGATGTTGCAGTTGCATGGTATATGAGATAGGTTACTGAAAGCAGTGAAGAGTTTTTACGAGGATAGTGAGGCTCAAGTTAGAGTATGTAGGAAAGAGGGAGATTATTTCCCAGTAAAAGTAGACCTTAGACAAGGATGTGTGATGTCACCGTGGTTGTTTAATATATTTATAGATGGGGTTGTAAGAGAAGTAAATGCGAGGGTCTTGGCAAGAGGCGTGGAGTTAAAAGATAAAGAATCACACATAAAGTGGGAGTTGTCACAGTTGCTCTTTGCTGATGACACTGTGCTCTTGGGAGATTCTGAAGAGAAGTTGCAGAGGTTGGTGGATGAATTTGGTAGGGTATGTAAAAGAAGAAAATTAAAAATGAATACAGGAAAGAGTAAGGTTATTAGGATAACAAAAAGATTAGGTGATGAAAGATTGGATATTAGATTGGAGGGAGAGAGTATGGAGGAGGTGAATGTATTCAGATATTTGGGAGTGGACGTGTCAGCGGATGGGTCTATGAAAGATGAGGTGAATCATAGAATTGACGAGGGGAAAAGGGTGAGCGGTGCACTTAGGAGTCTGTGGAGACAAAGAACTTTGTCCTTGGAGGCAAAGAGTGGAATGTATGAGAGTATAGTTTTACCAACGCTCTTATATGGGTGTGAAGCATGGGTGATGAATGTTACAGCGAGGAGAAGGCTGGAGGCAGTGGAGATGTCATGTCTGAGGGCAATGTGTGGTGTGAATATTATGCAGAGAATTCGTAGTTTGGAAGACAGGAGGAGGAGTGAGATTACCAAGACTGTTGTCTAGAGGGCTGAGGAAGGGTTGTTGAGGTGGCTCGGAGATGTAGAGAGAATGGAGGGAAACAGAATGACTTCAAGAGTGTATCAGTCTGTAGTGGAAGGAAGGCGGGTTAGGGGTCGGCCTAGGAAAGGTTGGAGGGAGGGGGTAATGGAGGTTTTGTGTGCGAGGGGCTTGGACTTCCAGCAGGCATGCGTGAGAGTGTTTGATAGGAGTGATAGGCTAATGTGGTTCCTATATTTAAATCAGGGGATAAGTCCACTCCTTCAAATTACCGTCCAATAAGCCTGACATCTATAGTGGGCAAGTTATTAGAATCAATTATAGCTGACATTATCAGAAGTCACCTTGAAGAGCATAACTTGATAAATGAATCTCAGCATGGATTCACGAGAGGTCGTTCCTGCCTGACAAACTTACTGACGTTCTTCAATAGAACATTTGAGGCAGTTGACAGTGATAAGGAATATGATATTGTTTATTTGGATTTTAGTAAAGCCTTCGACAGAGTACCTCACAAGAGACTCTTAAGAAAAGTGGCAGCTCATGGTATAGGAGGTAAAGCTCTAGCATGGATTGAGGCATGGCTTACCAATAGAAAGCAGAGAGTTACCATTAATGGAGTGAAATCTGAATGGGGATTAGTCACTAGTGGCGTTCCACAAGGATCAGTTTTAGGCCCTCTCTTGTTCATAATTTACATTAATGACCTTGATGAAGGGATTACGAGTGACATGAGTAAATTTGCTGATGATACAAAGTTAGGCCGTATAATTCACTCTGAGGAGGATATCAATGAACTCCAGGACGATTTGAACAAATTAATGTCTTGGTCTGAAAAATGGCAGATGAAGTTTAATGTGGATAAGTGTAAGGTACTTGCCCTTGGTAATGAAAATAACCCTCGAAGCTATAATCTAGGTGAAGTAGAGCTTGGTCATACAGAATGTGAAAAAGACTTGGGAGTCATGGTAAGCAGAAATCTAAAGCCAAGACAGCAGTGCCTTAGTGTGCGCAACAAGGCCAACATATTACTTGGATTTATCTCAAGAAGTATAAGTAACAGAAGTCCAAAAGTTATTTTACAGCTCTATACATCACTAGTGAGGCCTCATTTAGATTATGCTGCTCAGTTTTGGTCTCCTTACTACAGGATGGACATAGACTCATTAGAGAACATACAGAGAAGAATGACTAAAATGATTTACTGTGTAAGGAACCTCCCGTATGAAGATAGACTTAAAGCCTTAAATCTCCACTCTCTGGAGAGGCGTAGAATGAGGGGAGATATCATTGAAGTGTATAAGTGGATGACGGGCATAAACAAGGGAGACATTAATAAAGTACTGAGGGTGTCGAACCAGGTAAGAACCAGGAATAATGGATTTAAGTTGGATAAATTTAGATTTAGAAAGGACATAGGTAAGTACTGGTTTTCTAACAGAGTTGTAGATGCGTGGAACAGTCTTCCCAGTGGGGTGATAGAGGCTAGGACCTTGGGTAGCTTTAAGAAGAGACTGGACAAATATATGAGTGGGAGGGACTGGGTTTGATTGGTGTCATGGGGTACGGGAGTTATTTCTTGAGTAGCTTTAGGTAGATGTCGTTTTGATAAGGACCTGCCTCGTATGGGCCAGTAGGCCTTCTGCAGTGTTCCTACATTCTTATGTTCTTATGTTCTTATGTGAATGGAGACAAATGGTTTTTAATACTTGACATGCTGTTGGAGTATAAACAAAGTCCGGCAGGCCGGACTTGAGTCCTGGAGATGGGAAGTACAGTGCCTGCACTCTGAAGGAGGGGTGTTAATGTTGCAGTTTAAAAACTGTAGTGTAAAGCACCCTTCTGGCAAGACAGTGATGGAGTGAATGATGGTGAAAGTTTTTCTTTTTCGGGCCACCCTGCCTTGGTGGGAATCGGCCAGTGTGTTAATAATATATATATATATATATATATATATATATATATATATATATATATATATATATATATATATATATATATATATATATATATATATATATATATATATATATATATATATATATGTCGTGCCGAATAGGCAGAACTTGCGATCTTGGCTTAAATAGCAACGCTCATCTTGCCATATAGGACAAGTGAAAATTTGTGTATGCAATAATTTCGCCAAAATCATTCTGAACCTAACGAAAAAAATATATTTCACTGTGTTTGTTTAGTGTTAAATAATTGTAAACAAATCTAAAATATATTTTGTTGGGTTAGGCTAAAATAAATTGTTCTTGTTATAATAAGGTTAGGTAAGTTTTCTAAGTTCCTTTTGGTGCAAAATTTTAAATTTTTACATCAACATTAATGAAAAATATATATATTTAAACGTATAAGAGAAAATTTTAGAAAGGAATTAATTTTAAATGAGTTCTTGCTAATTGACCAGTTTTACATATTCGGCACGACATATATATATATATATATATATATATATATATATATATATATATATATATATATATATATATATATATATATATATATATATATATACGTATATATATATGCAATAAGATCACAGTAAACAGGTGATTTCAGAATATGCAAAACAACCACTCTGAAAGAATAAGAAATTCCAAGCGCTTTCGTGACTACTCACATTATCAAGGAACTATAATAATGTGAGTAGTCACGAAAGCGCTTGGAATTTCTTATTCTTTCAGAGTGGTTGTTTTGCATATATATATATATATATATATATATATATATATATATATATATATATATATATATATATATATATATATATATATATATATATATATATATATATATTTCTTCTTTCTTTCAACACAGCGGCCGTATCACACTGAGGCGGGGTGGGCCACTGAGGCGGGGTGGGCCACTGAGGCGGGGTGGGCCACTGAGGCGGGGTGGGCCACTGAGGCGGGGTGGGCCACTGAGGCGGGGTGGGTCACTGAGGCAGGGTGGGCCACTGAGGCAGGGTGGGCCACTGAGGCGGGGTGGGCCACTGAGGCAGGGTGGGTCACTGAGGCAGGGTGGGCCACTGAGGCAGGGTGGGTCACTGAGGCAGGGTGGGCCACTGAGGCAGGGTGGGCCACTGAGGCAGGGTGGGCCACTGAGGCAGGGTGGGTCACTGAGGCAGGGTGGGTCACTGAGGCAGGGTGGGCCACTGAGGCAGGGTGGGGCACTGAGGCGGGGTGGGCCACTGAGGCAGGGTGGGTCACTGAGGCAGGGTGGGCCACTGAGGCAGGGTGGGTCACTGAGGCAGGGTGGGCCACTGAGGCAGGGTGGGCCACTGAGGCAGGGTGGGCCACTGAGGCGGGGTGGGCCACTGAGGCAGGGTGGGCCACTGAGGCAGGGTGGGCCACTGAGGCAGGGTGGGCCACTGAGGCAGGGTGGGCCACTGAGGCAGGGTGGGCCACTGAGGCAGGGTGGGCCACTGAGGCAGGGTGGGCCACTGAGGCAGGGTGGGCCACTGAGGCAGGGTGGGCCACTGAGGCAGGGTGGGCCACTGAGGCAGGGTGGGCCAAAAGGAAAAATGAAAGTTTCTCCTTTTACATTTAGTAATATATACAGGAGAAGGGGTTACTAGCCCCTTGCTCCCGCTATTTTAGTCGCCTCTTACAACACGCATGACTTACGGAGGAAGAATTCTGTTCCACTTCCCCATGGAGATAAGAGGAAATAAACAAGAACAAGAACTAGTAAGAAAAAAGAAGACAACCCAGAGGGGTGTGTATATATATGCTTGTACATGTATGTGTAGTGTGTCCTAAGTGTAAGTAGAAGTAGCAAGACGTACCTGAGACCTTGCATGTTTATGAGACAGAATATATTGACAAAAAACACAAACATGAATACATTGGTACAGTATATCAAAGATTATGAATCTCCTCCAGCTCCTCTGAAGTCGGACGCGAGCCAATTGTGCAGCATGCATTTCCCCTCTGGATGGCCATGCTGAGGCTCTGGAACATGAAAGTGGCTGCCCTTGGGTCCCTGGTGGTGTCGATTAGTCTGGAATCCAGTTCTTTAAGGAAACGTGTGGCATTTTTTCCCCATGATCCCAAGGTCTCTGATCCCTCTGGGAGAAACTGATACTGTTGGCTTATGTCCCTGTACTTGCTGATCTTGTACTCCTCCCTGTGATCAGCAGCTCCTCCCTGTCGCCCCACACTGTGATGGATGTAGGTGTCAGCCAGTGTGGACACACAGGTATAGTCCCACAAACTGTGAGGCCTACCCCCACCCACCCCAATATGGGGTGTAGAGGGGGGGTTGGCATCCTGCTAGCCTTCCCCAGACAATTTAAAATTGGCTGGTGCCTCCACCCTACCACTCTCCGAAAACTTACCCTACTCCTCCTGTTGCTGTCTTGGCAACTGCACAGCTCCTGATGACGCACTGAGAAGTGTGAAAGTACTTGATTTAAAAATTTCTACCCCCGTGGCTTGTCTTGCATTTTAAGATCCACAATTAACGCGCAAATAGAAGTTAGGAGCACACGACGACGTTTGGACCGACTTGGACCACTTTCAAAGTCACACTTTGTAAATGTTGTGACTTTGTAAATGGTCCAAGTCGGACCGAAACGTCGTCGTAAGCTCCTCCTCTGTTCTAATTCCGGGTTATTTGTGTATCGTTCCAGTCACTGTATTGTACGTTTCTTGTTACTGTTAAGATCGCTGTCTGCGATCTTATATATATATATATATATATATATATATATATATATATATATATATATATATATATATATATATATATATATATATATATATATATATATATATATATATAGTGTACATGTACAGAGTATTAAACTTTTGTATAAGGTTTAAAATTAAGTTCAACTGTTTTTTAAAGGTCAGTACTAATAAGGATATATGAAAGACATTCCAGTATAATACGAATATTTAATATAAAAATAATATAGAATATACATATATACATTTGACTAGTGCTAAATAACATGTTGGGACGGTCACGTGACACAACCAGCTGGCACTGTTGGGACGGTCACGTGACACAACCAGCTGGCACTGTTGGGACGGTCACGTGACACAACCAGCTGGCACTGTTGGGACGGTCACGTGACACAACCAGCTGGCACTGTTGGGACGGTCACGTGACACAACCAGCTGGCACTGTTGGGACGGTCACGTGACACAACCAGCTGGCACTGTTGGGACGGTCACGTGACACAACCAGCTGGCACTGTTGGGACGGTCACGTGACACAACCAGCTGGCACTGTTGGGACGGTCACGTGACACAACCAGCTGGCACTGTTGGGACGGTCACGTGACACAACCAGCTGGCACTGTTGGGACGGTCACGTGACACAACCAGCTGGCACTGTTGGGACGGTCACGTGACACAACCAGCTGGCACTGTTGGGACGGTCACGTGACACAACCAGCTGGCACTGTTGGGACGGTCACGTGACACAACCAGCTGGCACTGTTGGGACGGTCACGTGACACAACCAGCTGGCACTGTTGGGACGGTCACGTGACACAACCAGCTGGCACTGTTGGGACGGTCACGTGACACAACCAGCTGGCACTGTTGGGACGGTCACGTGACACAACCAGCTGGCACTGTTGGGACGGTCACGTGACACAACCAGCTGGCACTGTTGGGTCATACTGAAGGAACGTATTGAAGATGGTGTTTTGTTTGTCAGGAAAGTGTGTTGGGCAATGTCACTGCTGTGTGTAAACAGTGTCAGGAGCTAGAGCTTCTGTGTATACGGTGGCGTTCATGGTGTAAGGTAGTGTTTTGTGGGTATTTGTAGGTGTCACTATTTAATGTGTATGCTAGGGTGTATGTTAGTGGTATGTTAGTGGTATGTTGTTAGTGGTATGTTAGTGGTATGTTGTTAGTGGTATGTTAGTGGTATGTTGTTAGTGGTATGTTAGTGGTATGTTGTTAGTGGTATGTTAGTGGTATGTTGTTAGTGGTATGTTAGTGGTATGTTAGTGGTATGTTGTTAGTGGTATGTTAGTGGTATGTTGTTAGTGGTATGTTAGTGGTATGTTGTTAGTGGTATGTTAGTGGTATGTTGTTAGTGGTATGTTAGTGGTATGTTGTTAGTGGTATGTTAGTGGTATGTTAGTGGTATGTTGTTAGTGGTATGTTAGTGGTATGTTAGGGTGTATATTAACAGTATGTTAGGGTGTATGTTCGAGTTGTATCTCTCTTGTAAGAATATTTATCAATCGTATCTCATATGGAAACAGAACCTCCGGAGATTAATAAATGTGTATATTTCGATTTACTTCCGTGATCGTCATCATCTGAGGAGGATCCCAGGACGAGGTCGAAATATACAGATCAATTAATCTTCTGTGTTTTTGCCTCCATGTGGATTATTACTGAGCACGGAGAAGTGTTCATTACACTTTAGTTATTCATAACTAAGGGATTTAGACCGGTTTTGCTAGTGCATTTGTAGATTGTAGGATAATGTTTGGAGGGAATAGTCATGTAAGCTGATTTAGGGTGATATTGCTAATGTTGAATTACTCTGATGTTTCTCAGGTATGGAGAAGAAATATTACTCACTAGGGTGATGCGAAATAGTGTGATGGAGAAGTAAATAGGTTGTAGGGTATTACTAGAGTGAGGGAAAATGTTACTAGAGTGAGGGGATACTAGTGGGATGGGAGCATCATTAGAGTGAGGAGGATATCACCAGGGAGAGAAGGGATAAATAGAAAGAAAGGATATCACTGAGAATAGGGATATCACTATGGTGAGGGATATTACAAAGAGGAGGAAAAATATCTAAAGTAATTTGATACAAGTAGCGTGAGGAGGTATAACTAGGGTGAGAGGGTCTAGTTAGGGTGAAGACGCATTTCTAGGGAGAGAGAGAGTAATAGGGGATTACTAGTGTGATGGTTTAAACCCAGGTTCATGGGGTCTTACTAAGTTAAGGCGTATACCTGGGTTGAGAGTATACCTGGGTTGAGGGTATACCTGGGTTGAGGGTATACCTGGGTTGAGAGTATACCTGGGTTGAGAGTATACCTGGGTTGAGGGTATACCTGGGTTGAGAGTATACCTGGGTTGAGGGTATACCTGGGTTGAGAGTATACCTGGGTTGAGAGTATACCTGGGTTGAGAGTATACCTGGGTTGAGACTATACCTGGGTTGAGAGTATACCTGGGTTGAGGGTATACCTGGGTTGAGAGTATACCTGGGTTGAGAGTATACCTGGGTTGAGAGTACACCTGGGTTGAGAGTATACCTGGGTTGAGAGTATACCTGGGTTGAGAGTATACCTGGGTTGAGAGTACACCTGGGTTGAGAGTATACCTGGGTTGAGAGTATACCTGGGTTGAGAGTATACCTGGGTTGAGAGTACACCTGGGTTGAGAGTATACCTGGGTTGAGAGTATACCTGGGTTCAGAGTATACCTGGGTTGAGAGTACACCTGGGTTGAGAGTATACCTGGGTTGAGAGTATACCTGGGTTGAGAGTACACCTGGGTTGAGAGTATACCTGGGTTGAGAGTATACCTGGGTTGAGAGTATACCTGGGTTGAGGGTATACCTGGGTTGAGAGTATACCTGGGTTGAGAGTATACCTGGGTTGAGAGTACACCTGGGTTGAGAGTATACCTGGGTTGAGAGTATACCTGGGTTGAGAGTATACCTGGGTTGAGGGTATACCTGGGTTGAGAGGTATAACTAATATAAAGGGGAGTGTCTAGGAACAGGTATAAAAAACATGTAAGAAATTACGGATAATCTGTAATCAAAACAACAAAAGTTAATTTTTATTCTTAAGTTCAGCTCCCAGAACTATCACTGTTATTACTCTCACTGTTCTTGTTACTGACACCAGTGGGAAGGTGTTGCTGCCACTGTTATTACTTTCACTGTTCTTGTTACTGACACCAGTGGGAAGGTGTTGCTGTCACTGTTACTACTTTCACTGTTCTTGTTACTGACACCAGTGGGAAGGTGTTGCTGTCACTGTTATTACTTTCACTGTTCTTGTTACTGACACCAGTGGGAAGGTGTTGCTGTCACTGTTACTACTTTCACTGTTCTTGTTACTGACACAAGTGGGAAGGTGTTGCTGTCACTGTTACTACTTTCACTGTTCTTGTTACTGACACCAGTGAGAAGGTGTTGCTGCCACTGTTATTACTTTCACTGTTCTTGTTACTGACACCAGTGGGAAGGTGTTGCTGTCACTGTTACTACTTTCACTGTTCTTGTACTACTGACACCAGTGGGAAGGTGTTGCTGCCACTGTTACTACTTTCACTGTTCTTGTACTGACACCAGTGGGAAGGTGTTGCTGCCACTGTTATTACTTTCACTGTTCTTGTTACTGACACCAGTGGGAAGGTGTTGCTGTCACTGTTATTACTTTCACTGTTCTTGTTACTGACGCCAGTGAGATGCCGTTGCTAATAAGAATTCCTATGGAGTGTTACACAGCCTCACAACTAGGTGAGAACTGCAAAATAACTTGGTTGAGTTGATAAATCTCCGGCATAGTGAAGATATTTTGAAGGGCATCGCAGAATCCGTAGGGGTTAAACAGTGCCTTGGGGAATGGCAGGAAATCCAGTTTGATGCAAGAAAATTTGAGATAATTCCAAATCTTATTAATTGACAGGCAGGTGTATTAGTGCCTCAGCTATGGGGCATCTAATATATTAATCTCGGAAGTACTACATATTGTACGTACTACCGTCAAAGGCACCTTCCATGTCTTGCGTCCAGATGACCTTCACCATCGTCAAGCCACCTGGAATAACACACAGCGTCAAGGCACCTGGAAGAACACACAGCGTCAAGGCACCTGGAAGAACACGCAGCCTCAAGGCACCTGGAAGAACACGCAGCCTCAAGGCACCTGGAAGAACACGCAGCATCAAGGCACCTGGAAGAACACGCAGCATCAAGGCACCTGGAAGAACACGAGCCATCGAGAGGTAACAGCATATCGGTCAGTATTGCTAATGTTTCAAGTAGTGGCTGATGAGTCCAAATTCAGTGTTGTTTATCTGTTAATTGTTCCAGCCATCTTATTATGACTTATTCTTCTTAACTGATTTAGTGTGTTAAATCTGTGTGTTAAATTCTGCAATACCTTACATTAGCATCAACGATAATTTATTAGTAAAAATGGGATCGAAATCAACTAAATATGAATGTATGTATATGGAAAGATTTACAGCTCTCAGTATACATATAGGAGGTTTGCAGCTTACAAACACCTTTATGTATACACTCCTGCACAAACAGGGTGTTGAAAATCTCTTAAAAGTTTCCTTCTGCTTTTCAGCAGTATGAAAAGGTTTGTACTATTGTTTCTGTGAATATATCTCGTGTGAGGAATTGTCAAGAAAGCAACTCATGTGTACGCTGGTGTCCTCCTTCCCTTTGTCATAACTTGGGCTGAAGTGACGGTTTGTACTAGCCTCTTTCAGTGTCCATTGTATGATTGTTTACTCTGGTAAAAGTGAGGAATTAACTAATGCCCATTTTAGAAGACCGGTGGTGTTATAGAGGGCAGGGATTACTGACACCTCTGACACACACCCCAGAGCGTGTCTTACTGGTGGCAGGGATTACTGACACCTCTGACACACACCCCAGAGCGTGTCTTACTGGTGGCAGGGATTACTGACACCTCTGACACCCACCCCAGAGCGTGTCTTACTGGTGGCAGGGATTACTGACACCTCTGACACCCACCCCAGAGCGTGTCTTACTGGTGGCAGGGATTACTGACACCTCTGACACACACCCCAGAGCGTGTCTTACTGGTGGCAGGGATTACTGACACCTCTGACACACACCCCAGAGCGTGTCTTACTGGTGGCAGGGATTACTGACACCTCTGACACACCCCAGAGCGTGTCTTACTGGTGGTGTCTTACTGGTGGTGTATTGGTTCACAAGACGCAGGTGCTGAAAGTCTTCAACAGGACCACCAGATTAGCCAAAATGTGCTACTGCGTAGACCAGTCAACTGCTGGCAGCAACCTGTTCAACCAAGCGGTCAACAATGAAGTTTGACTTTAGGATGGGCTTCAAGAGAACTCTCAAAACCGGTCGCGGATATATCACAGGTTTTGCCATCCTAACTGGAAAGCATAATAGATCGGTTGTCATCGGTTCTCGTGTACACTGCTGAATATGCTTGTTAAGTCTTCTGCTACTGTAACTAAGGTCTGCTGGTCCACCAGTACTGGCTATAGTGCGGATCGGTAAATGTGGTTCTGCTGGACAGGTAGACCTAGTGTGTGCTACTTCGTCGCAAGTTTACCAGGGGAAGATCGAAACTTTTACCAGTCTTGGTCCTCAGATATATTGAAGGCAAGGAAGCCATCCTGTCAACCATCAGGCGTAACTTGTGTGTACACATCGTATGTGTGCTCAGAAGCTGCATCACATGGCTGCTCATACTGCTCAAACCTGCCAATGTTGTCGTATTGGGAACCTGAAGAAGATACTATTCGAGGCCCCTGGTGATCACTGCTGCCAACTGGGTCTCCCTGGTCAAGTGGCGGTGGACAGGTGGGCGGGGGAGGAAGAAATGCTGCCCAGTTGACCTGGACACATGAATCATCACTGTGATGTTTCCAGGGAACGTTGTGGTTCAGGTGAGGTGATGGGGCTCTGATTAACGCTGAGGTGGCATACGGTTCTGTAGTTGTATCACTGAGCCCTGGCACTCGTGGCTCTGCATACTCGTTCACCAGTTGATGTGACTGCAGAAGTCGCGTAGATGACAAGCTAGAATCTTTGTCACTTTCTGAGGGACGCCACGGTTTATTCTCGCCATACATACTAATGGAATTTTGATCTGGGTAGATGGACGGGTCCTGGTAATGGGCAGGTGCATGAGGAGAGTTCGAGAACGATCCTTTTTTATAGAATCGCCTCACGTACAGTAAAGTAACAATGAACACAAGTAACAAGAGGGGAATCAGCACGTAGATCAACCACCCAGGTTGTGTTGTAGCATACCTGACAGATCCACTGTTGTCACTCTCTGTTTTGACTTTATGGATGGTGTGAGCATTATTGGGTCTGGTATCTAACAGGACAGGGACACTAAAGGGCCCAAGACCCGCCCCTGTGAGAGCTGCCACACGCACGGTGTAAAGCCGATCAGGCAGGAGGCTGTGCGCTTCCAGCCAAGGGCTTACCACCGTCTCCGTGATCTGGCTCCCGTTGTGACTGATTATTACCTGGTAACCCACCAGTTTCCCTTGTGCTTCTTCAGTAGTCATACTCGACCACCTGATAAGTACCAAACCTTCCTCAAGCATCGTCACACGCACCTCCCTGGGTGCAGATGATGGAACTGCCAGTGAGAAAAAAGGGTCAAATATTATACAAGCAAAAAGGTCAGAACTGTGGCATATCGACTCCTGAGTCAACATATATCTATATCAGCTGAACTCCTTTAAGAATTTAACTTCTCATAAATTTTTATTGACATATATGTTTATATATATATATATATATATATATATATATATATATATATATATATATATATATATATATATATATATATATATATATATATAAATAAACACTGATCTCTGGCTGAAGGAGACTCGAACCTACGAACCTTAGGACAAGGTACGCAGTGCTTTACCAATCTACCCACACTGGACAATACCTTGGCGTGTAGCATGCGCTACACGTTTGATCCAAGGCAGCCAGCTTTCAGGGAGAAGGCTTACGCCAAGGTATTGTCCAGTGTGGGTAGATTGGTAAAGCACTGCGTACCTTGTCCTAAGGTTCGTAGGTTCGAGTCTCCTTCAGCCAGAGATCAGTGTTTGTGTATATTTCGCATGCTCTCGCGAATTCCTTGCATATATATATATATATATATATATATATATATATATATATATATATATATATATATATATATATATATATATATATATATATATATGTCAATGCACCACACACAAACAAGCGGGTATACACAAAGAAAGATCGCAGACAGTAATATTCGTAACTACTACTGGGGACGGTCCAGATTCCCAGGCAGCACTCCAGCCCACTCAGTAACACAAGTGCCACATAGACTGGGCAGCCTGGTTCACAAGCCATGAAATATGGCTTGTGAACCAGGCTGCCCAGTTGAGAGTTATGCTGTGGCCCTACTGGGCTGAGGTGGATGGTAGACGTTCTGCTACTGAAGTTCATGGTTGTAATGCAGTCTAACTTTGTCATTCAGTCAATGTAGTCGTTCAGTAAGTCACTCAAGTGATTCAGTAAGTCAGTCAAGTTGTTCTGTAAGCCAGTCAAGTCATTCAGTAAGTCAGTCAATTCATTCAGTAAGTCATTCAGCAAGTTTAGTCAAGTGATCCAGAAAAGTCAGTCAAGTCATTCAGTAAGTCAGTCAAGACATTCAGTAAATCAGTCAAGTTGTTCAGTAAGTCAGTCAAGTTATTCGGTAAGCCAGTCAATTCATTCAGTAAGTCATTCAGCAAGTCAGTCAAGTCGATCAGTAAGTCAGTCAATTCATTCAGTAAGTCATTCAGTAAGTCAGTCAGGTGATCCAGTAAGTCAGTCAAGCCATTCAGTAAGTCAGTCAAAACATTCAATAAGTCAGTCAAGTCATTCAGTAAGTCAGTCAAGTCGTTCAATAAGTCAGTCAATTAATTCAGTCAAGTCAATCAGTAAGTCAGTCAAGTAACTCAGTGAGTCAGTCAATTCATTCAGTAAGTCAGTCAATTCATTCAGTAAGTCAGTGAAGTCATTCAGTAAGTCAGTCAAGTCATTCAGTAACTCAAGTCATTTAGTAAGTCAAATCGTTCAAAATGCCAGACAACTCATTCAGTAAGTCAGTCAATTTCTTCAGTCAAGTCATTCACTAAGTCAGTCAATTCATTCAGTCAAGTCATTCAGTAAGTCAGTCAAGTGAGTCATTAAGTCAGTCAAGTCATTCAGTAAGTCAGCCAATTCATTAAGTCATTCAAGTCAGTCAGTCAAGTCATTCAGTAAGTCAGTCAAGTCATTCAGTAAGTCAGTCAACTCATTTAGTAACTCAGTCAAGTCATTCAGTAAGTCAGTGGATGGTGGGGTTGCTGGGGACGGCGGGAGGTCTCCCCAGCTGCTAGGATGGTGGGGTGGTGTTTTTGGGGGTTGCTGGGGACGGGAGGAAGTCTCCCCAGCTGCTAGGATGATGGGGGTGGTGTTGTGGGGGTGGCTGGGGACTGCGGGAGGTCTCCCCAGCTGCTAGGATGGTGGGGTGGTTTTGGGGTGGTTGCTGGGGACGGCGGGAGGTCTCCCCAGCTGCTAGGATGGTGGGGTGGTGTTGGGGTGGTTGCTGGGGACGGCGGGAGGTCTCCCCAGCTGCTAGGATGGTGGGGTGGTTTTGGGGTGGTTGCTGGGGACGGCGGGAGGTCTCCCCAGCTGCTAGGATGGTGGGGTGGTGTTGGGGTGGTTGCTGGGGACGGCGGGAGGTCTCCCCAGCTGCTAGGATGGTGGGGTGGTGTTGGGGTGGTTGCTGGGGACGGCGGGAGGTCTCCCCAGCTGCTAGGATGGTGGGGTGGTGTTGGGGTGGTTGCTGGGGACGGCGGGAGGTCTCCCCAGCTGAACAACAATATGGCTGCCGCTCGAGGAAAAGGCAAGTTTTTGTTACCTTCCTACAAACTGAACTGTGTTAAATTCATCATACGACGTTACATAAAATTGTGTTGCAATTCTTCAATCCTGATATACTCAAATTGTGCCAAATAAACTCGTGCTAAACAACGGTCTACTGTACCCCTAGAACTACACTGGGGAGCCTCATCCTCAGAGAAGATAATAAACGTACCTCAGGGAAAAGTCACGGTTCTCCCCGGAGCTGTTTGAATATTTTCTTCTCCTACCACCCCCTATATTCTATAATCTATGTGAACTTGATTTATACCTGGAGATTACCTGGAGAGAGTTCCGGGGGTCAACGCCCCCGCGGCCCGGTCTGTGACCAGGCCTCCTGGTGGATCAGCGCCTGATCAACCAGGCTGTTGCTGCTGGCTGCACACAAACCAACGTACGAGCCACAGCCCGGCTGATCCGGAACTGACTTTAGGTGCTTGTCCAGTGCCAGCTTGAAGACTGCCAGGGGTCTGTTGGTAATCCCCCTTATGTGTGCTGGGAGGCAGTTGAACAGTCTCGGGCCCCTGACACTTATTGTATGGTCTCTTAACGTGCTAGTGACACCCCTGCTTTTCATTGGGGGGATGGTGCATCGTCTGCCAAGTCTTTTGCTTTCGTAGTGAGTGATTTTCGTGTGCAAGTTCAGTACTAGTCCCTCTAGGATTTTCCAGGTGTATATAATCATGTATCTCTCCCTCCTGCGTTCCAGGGAATACAGGTTTAGGAACCTCAAGCGCTCCCAATAATTGAGGTGTTTTATCTCCGTTATGCGCGCCGTGAAAGTTCTCTGTACATTTTCTAGGTCGGCAATTTCACCTGCCTTGAAAGGTGCTGTTAGTGTGCAGCAATATTCCAGCCTAGATAGAACAAGTGACCTGAAGAGTGTCATCATGGGCTTGGCCTCCCTAGTTTTGAAGGTTCTCATTATCCATCCTGTCATTTTTCTAGCAGATGCGATTGATACAATGTTATGGTCCTTGAAGGTGAGATCCTCCGACATGATCACTCCCAGGTCTTTGACGTTGGTGTTTCGCTCTATTTTGTGGCCAGAATTTGTTTTGTACTCTGATGAAGATTTAATTTCCTCATGTTTACCATATCTGAGTAATTGAAATTTCTCATCGTTGAACTTCATATTGTTTTCTGCAGCCCACTGAAAGATTTGGTTGATGTCTGCCTGGAGCTTTGCAGTGTCTGCAATGGAAGACACTGTCATGCAGATTCGGGTGTCATCTGCAAAGGAAGACACGGTGCTGTGGCTGACATCCTTGTCTATGTCGGATATGAGGATGAGGAACAAGATGGGAGCGAGTACTGTGCCTTGTGGAACAGAGCTTTTCACCGTAGCTGCCTCGGACTTTACTCTGTTGACGACTACTCTCTGTGTTCTGTTAGTGAGGAAATTATAGATCCATCGACCGACTTTTCCTGTTATTCCTTTAGCACGCATTTTGTGCGCTAATTCCTTTAGCACGCATTTTGTGCGCTATTACGCCATGGTCACACTTGTCGAAGGCTTTTGCAAAGTCTGTATATATTACATCTGCATTCTTTTTGTCTTCTAGTGCATTTAGGACCTTGTCGTAGTGATCCAATAGTTGAGACAGACAGGAGCGACCTGTTCTAAACCCATGTTGCCCTGGGTTGTGTAACTGATGGGTTTCTAGATGTATGGTGATCTTGCTTCTTAGGACCCTTTCAAAGATTTTTATGATATGGGTTGTTAGTGCTATTGGTCTGTAGTTCTTTGCTGTTGCTTTACTGCCCCCTTTGTGGAGTGGGGCTATGTCTGTTGTTTTTAGTAACTGTGGGACGACCCCCGTGTCCATGCTCCCTCTCCATAGGATGGAAAAGGCTCGTGATAGGGGCTTCTTGCAGTTCTTGATGAACACAGAGTTCCATGAGTCTGGCCCTGGGGCAGAGTGCATGGGCATGTCATTTATCGCCTGTTCGAATCTATTGGTACAATATATCAAAAATTATGAATCTCCTCCAGCTCCTCAAAAGTCAGATGCAGGCCCAGTATGCAGCAAGCATTTCCCCTCTGGATGGCCACGCTGAGGCGCTGGAACATGAAAGTTGCTGATACTGTTGCTTATGTCTCTGTACTTGCTGATCATGTACTCCTTCCTGTGATCAGCAGCTCCTCCCTGTCACCCAACACTGTGATGGATGTAGGTGTCAGCCAGCATCTACACGCAGGTATAGTCCCATGCTAAGAGCTTGCCATTCTTCCAAGGATAGATGGTGATCCCATCAGGGCATTTTGCTGGGTTGTGAGTGTTGTTGGCTGCCAGTGTTCGGGGCTTTCTCTCGGCTGGGTATCATGGTTTCTCTTTATGATGTCGTTGACTTCATTGTGTCTTGCATGCCAGCCCTTGGGTTTAGAGCAGTTAAGATCATGTAGACCATATTGATCAGTTTGTACATCGCTGCAAATACATGTATATTCTGTGTGAATTGAGGCAGCAAGGCAGAGAGCCACTGCAATACATAGAGACTTGGGTCGAGATTTGTTCCCATTGCCGAAATGGAAATTGTTTGGAGGAATTCCCCCAGAGTGAAGTGCACTCACAGCTTGGAGACAGGCAGTCTACCTGTCTGATGTTACAGCCCTAAGCATGTTGGCAAGAACCTTTTCAGGGATGGGGCCATTCCAGCTTGACTGTAGGCCAGTGCTGCACTAAGTTTTGGTGCTGGAATGGCAAGAGTCTCCCATTTGGTGGAGGCACTGGCATAGCTGGGGTCCTGTATTCCTGCTGAGTCACTGAGGTTGTCCAGAAGAATTTATTTTATTAACTCTTTTGATGATATGGAAGAGGATTGGAAAGCTGGTAGGGCAATCTGGGAGGATCTGCATACTCCCAGCCTCCTAAGCCTGACTAGAAGTGAGGCTTGCAACCACTGTCCATCTTCAAGGGAAACATTCAACACACTCTCTAGCATGGTCTTAAAGAGGGAGTCATATTCCTTGAGTTTCGGACTGCTGATGGCTGGGTAGCATCTCAGGAAGTCAGTTTTGGGATGGACAGGCACCTGGTGAGTAGATAGAATGCATCGTGTGTATCAGAGTCTTTCCTCCTGCCTTTCATCTTCCTGAGGCCCAATGCCATTGATCCGATCCTAGGATCGGATCAATGGCATTGGGCCCAAGAGGAGCACCAAGAAGAGTGCCGTTGGCTGGATCAATGACCTGTGTTCCAGATAAAACAACACTAATATTCTGAATGATCTGTCTTGTGGCAGAAATAATTTCATATTTGGTGAGGGTTGAAAGACAGGCCCAAGCTCTCTCCCAGGTCTTCAGATTTTCTGATGTCTTCAAGGAGAGATTCTGTTGTGCCAGCTAGGGTACCACCATCCAAGAACCAGATATTGAGCTCACTGGAGATCATTTCTGTGACTTCCTTGATGACCAGACAGAATAGAAAGGGAGAGAGAGGGTGCCCATGTTGCATACCCTCAAACAAGTCAATTTCATGGCCCCCAAACAATAGAAGTCATGCTACAACATGATTGTATGAAGGCATAGAGGGAAGGAAAGTGTTTAGAAACTGCTTGGAGAGCAGCATCCCTTCTGACTAAGTTGAAAGCGTTGGCAATGTCCAATTTGATCAAGGCTTTTTCATATGACCAGGTCAAGTCATGAGTGTTCTGAAGTTTGGAACATTTAACAATATCATGAGAAAGGAAGGAATTTACAGAGTCAAAGCCAGGACTAAGATTCATATTAAGGGGGTTGCATATAAGGGATGCTTGAACAAGACGGTGACTGTGAAGGCTAGAAGCAGGATAGACAAGAAGAATCTTAATTCTACACAAAATACCTAAGCTAAAGTTACTGTTTACTTAAGGAAAGGCTAAAAGCATTGCTGAAATTGTCTTACAGAACAGATGATATTTAATACGTGAAAATACAGAGGAACAGATATGATTGGTTTAAATCACAAATCCTGAGGTTGATATTACAAATTTTCTAAAAACCATAATATGAGCGCATTTTAACATATTATTGTAATATATATATATATATATATATATATATATATATATATATATATATATATATATATATATATATATATATATATATATATATATATATATATATATATATATATATATATATATATATATATATATGAATGAAACAGAAAAATAGTTATGATTATATGCATTATTTTATAAACGTTCCAAGAAAATATCTGTATACAAAGGGAGGTAACATACCAGATTCTGGTGTTATAACTGAAAGAGAGTTGGAGGGCGCTCCTTCGACGCTATGCCAAAATGGGACGATGAAGAAAGTGTAGTGAGTGTTGGCACTAAGGTGGTGCAGGAGGTAAGAGGAAGATGAGGTGCCCAGCACAGTGGCCACTTGTACAGTGCCAGTTTTGGTCAGTGAGTATACCAAGACGCCTTCCACAGACTCATCTGTTAGATCCAGGAAGTTCCAGGTAAGCAGTACACTATGAGGGGCGGTGATGGAGGCGTCAGTGAGTGTTATTATGGGTTGAGAGAGGCGACGGCGAGCCTGGCGGATCTGGTCCACTGAGAGACTTGGGTCACGGGGAGGGCGGGTTGTGACCGGGTCTGACCAGGGACTAGGGAATGAAGCCCCGCTGTTGTTGACGGCGCGTACCAAAAAGATGTAAGTGTGTCCAGGAGTGAGGTGACTTACTACACACGACTCCTTCAACATAACAGCATCGGCTACTCTCCATTCATCCCAGCCTTGTCTCCAGTACTCTGCTGTATACCACTGACCTGACTCTCCACCCACCTGAGAATTGGGAAGCCAACTCAGTTGCACCGCTGTTTGATTCACTGCCATAAGTCGTGGCTTGGTGGGAGGTGCAGGCAAGTGCAGTGGTTCACTAACATTAGCATCGTGTTCTACTCGCAATACTGCTGCTTGTTCCACGGTACCAGTGTCTGCTCTGGCGCGACAGGTATAAATCCCCGCATCATCAAGATGAACATTCTTGAGAATGAGCGCCCCGTTGTCTGGGAGGGAGATCCTAGAGCCATCAGTACCCTGAGAGAGTGGACGGGATGGTAGGTGAACAGACGGACGGTACCACCACGAGATGACGGCTTTGGCTGCTTCACTCACTACCTCACAGGAGAAAGTAACAACACTCCCTGGTATCACTGTCTTGTCTTGAGGACCCACACCTACTATGGGTGGTGGATGAGATGGTACTACAACCAATTCTGCCTGCCCGCTTACTCCCCCACCACTGCTTACACCCCAGCAGTGGTAAATGCCACTGTCTTCAGTTGTTGCATGTTCTATGGTGAGAGTGTAACCATCATCAGATATGAAAGTGTAACCCCTCCTCTGTCCAGGGATTAGGAGAGCCGTTCTGTCTAAGGTTGGGAGGCGCCACAGCACAAGAGGCTGGGGTCCTCCCTTTATGTGACACATTATCTGTGCACTTTCACCGACCATCACGTGAACATCCTGTGGCCTCTGTGTCAACTCAGGGGCATTAACAATGGTAAGTGAAGCTTGGGCTGAGGCAATTCCCGCTTCGTTCTCCACTTCACAAGCATAAACACCTGAATCTGCAGTCTCTACCTGTTCCAACACCAGACGTTGGTCATCTATCTTGGCGCGTCCCAGTGGCATTTTCCCATCTAGCCGGCGCCAAGTAACTGAAGGAGTGGGAGAGCCTTGAGTTCGACATGCCAGCTCCACTACAACCCCTGGTGGAACAGTGACATTTGCTGGACGTTCCACAAACCAAGGTGGTACTGAAAATGGAGATAGATTCGTTTGTAAATGTTCATGTTTATGTTACCATTAATATTAAATAAGAAGGAAATCTGAATGGTAAAATGAACAACTTACTCATGACGGTGAGTTGGGAGGGAGTGGATTCTCTAGTGCCTGCAGCATTACGAGCGCGACACACATAAGCTGCGGAGTCGTCTTGGACAGCCTGGCTGATGACTAGGTCTCCACCTTGAGTGATAATGATGCGGCTGGAGTTGGTCACCTGACGGCCATCCCTCAGCCAGGTTAATTCCGGCAGAGGGCTGCCCTTGGGTGGCTTGCAGGGAAAGGATACAAAATCCCCGACTCGGATCTTCACCACAGGCTCCGCCTGGCTTTGAAAGTCATACGCAAGCGTTGCCACAGTCAGTGTAGCATTGTGGGAGCGTGCTGAGCCATAACTATTGGAAGCCACGCACCAGTACGTGCCCGTGTCACTATCTCTCCTAGTTGCAGTGACACGGAGGAAAAAGAGGGAGCCAGTAGGCAGGAGGACACGGTGTGAGCGAGGGTCTTGCGTGGATGTTATTACCTCCTCACCATCACGGAACCACCTGATGCGAGCAGCTCCGGAAGCTGCACAGTTAAGGGTGACAGGGTCATTACGGCGAGCAATTACATTGCTGGGATGCTCCTTGATGACAGGCAACCCTTCTGCAAGACCAAAAAAATATATTAAAGAGGCCAGACATTTCATTAATATTGCTATACACATTTCATATATATATATATATATATATATATATATATATATATATATATATATATATATATATATATATATATATATATATATATATATATATATATATATATATATAAAATCCATCCCAACAGCCAGGTTGCACTGAACATTTCTAAAGTACTCTCACAAGCTAACACTAGAGTCGCCATAACATCCAGCACATCCATATTTTATCTAACCAGGACAAAATCGAGTTACCACGAACCAGTCAATGTAGAAGTTTATACTATACCTTGTGGAGACTGACAGTATGTAAGTGAAACAGAAAAGAACCTCAAAACATGCCTCAAAGAACTCATTAAAGCATGTAGGAACGATAACTTGAACAATGCCTACGTACAGCACTGGAATTCTACCAATCACCTTGTGAAATTCAATGACACCCGACTAGTGATCAAAGAACCTAATTTCCGCAGATGTAAATGCCTTGAAACATCATTAATCGCTGTTTCTAACATAATTAAGCAAAATAAAGGCAGCTTCATCATCTCTGAACTATTAGCAAAAATCCTTCTCAAAACAACAGGAACACTGAAACAGACTTTCTCAAATACAACCACTAACAGAAATATTTGTCTAACCTATTTGTATACTACCCAAGTACTAACTTTTATTACCATTTATTGATGTGCAAGATGACTTTTCTACCACATGTATTACTATTACTATCTCTAGTATTACTACTACTACTACCACTAGTATTAACATCTCACTCTAAGCCTATATATACCGTCTGTGTCCATGTATTGTTTGTAATGGCTTGACAAAGCTCCTGGAGAGCGAAATGTTGCCACAGTTAAATATCACATAGGTTGCACTTGTGTCCTTTTACTTTACATATTGTCAGTAATTTTACCAACATTAATACTATCATGTTTTATGCTTTCTCTACCTTCACAAAATCTCTTTGTGTCATTTAGAAATGCGTACACCAAACATGCACTCTTCACCGTCAGCCTCAGTCGATAATTGAAGAGTTTCCGTCGTGGATTTCTTCAATTTCACAAGATTCCTGATGGTAACTCGCTGTTCACCTTTGCACTCCGACATTTTCCGACCGAGGTAAGAAAACGTTTATATTTGAACACGTTTCCTCTTGTAGTACTGAGTTAAGCGATCGAGTTTAGCTATGTCTCACAGGTTGTCTCGCCTCTCTCACTCTAGCTTCCCGAGCTATAGGTTAATTTCGTTTTTTTGTGCAATAAGATCACAGTAAACAGGTGATATCACAATATGCAGAACAACCACTGTGTAAAGAATAATGAACTTCCAATCACTTTCATGATTTCTCACATTATCAAGGAGCTGTGAAAAATAACACATTGGCCGTTTCCCACCAAGGCACGGTGGCTCGAAAAAGAAAATCTTTCACCATCATTCACTCCATCATTATCTTGCCACAGGTGCGCTTACACTACAGTTCTGGAATTTTTTTCATAATTTCCTAAATATAGAATTTATAAATAAATAATATAATAATTGTGGTAGGTGAGGGTAGTTGAGCTGCTGAGTAATGCCGGGGAGACGCCATGCTGAGTTTAATGTGAGCACTGGTAGGAATTTTGCACCAGGAATTCGGCGTTTACCGAGGCCTAAATGGGATGTATCGGCCTCAATTCGTAATTTAGAAATTGCTGACAAGTTCCTGCTGAAGAATTGGGACAGGATATTTATGGGACATCAAGAATAGAGTGTGGAGGACCAAAATAGAGGACGTTAATGAATCAACACACCTTAGCTAAGTACCTACCCATAATTACAGTAGTTTTTGCGTTGGCCATCGTAAATCCTAGCTGTCAGGGGTTAGGTTAGGGTGTATTCCATCAGCATTAAGTGTCTTCCAGTAACTGAATATTAAGTGGTAATGTAAAGTTGTTTTTAATAGCACTAATAGTTTGTGTATAATAATTATATTTATTGTTCCAAGCAAACCTAACCTCATACAATCCACTTAATCGTAATTTTAATATTATAATTATTAATTTAATGTTAGGTCAAGCTTTTTGTGAAAGAGGTGTAGAAGTAAGCAATCGAAGGAGTTGCAGTTCAGTGACCTACTGTGACTAAGTCCCACTTACCTCACCCAAATTCAAATTCAAATTCAAATTTTATTTTCTTGTAAAGATTAGATGGGTGGTTTACATATCATAAAGCAGTAATTACAAAGATGACCACTAGCATGCCTAGCAAGCCTAGGCATTTCAGGCAGACTAATAATAATTTTTACTCTATATTACAAAATATAAATGATTTAATGGATTTACAATAGTGAAGTAGTTCAGAACATTTAATAATATAATTTGCAAAATTAGTAATGAGAATGGTTTTGTCTTGGCATAAGTTTGCCTGAGTATTTCAGGCAAACTTATGACTAACTTGAGAAACTAAAACCTAACAAATCCCCAGGTCCTGATGAACTGTTTGCAAGGGTGTGAAAGGAATGTAAAGGGGAACTTAGCATACCTTTGGCTAATCTTTTCAACATATAACTACAAACTAGCATAGTGCCTGATAAGTGGAAAATGGCAAATGTAATACCTATTTACAAGGCAGGTGACAGGTCCTTGGCTTCGAACTATAGACCAATAAGCCTTACCTCCATAGTGGGAAAATTTATGGAATCAATAATTGCCGAAGCAATTCGTAGCCATCTTGACAGGCACAGATTGATTAATGATTCTCAACACGGTTTTACAAAGGAGCGTTCCTGTCTTACGAATTTACTAACTTTTTTAACTAAGGTGTTTGAGGAGGTAGATCATGGTAATGAATATAATATTGTGTATATGGACTTCAGTAAGGCTTTCGATAGAGTTCCACATCAGAGGCTATTGAGGAAACTTAAAGCACACGGAATAGGAGAAATTTTTTCCTGGGTAGAGGCATGACTGACAAATAGACAGCAGAGAGTTTGCATAAATGGGGAGAAATCAGACTGGGAGCACGTCACAAGCGGTGTTTCTCAGGGGTCAGTGTTGGGCCCGTTGTTGTTCACAATTTACATAAACGACATAGATGAGGGAATAAATAGAGACATTAGCAAATTTGCTGATGACACCAAAATATCGCGTCCAATTCATTCTAATGAGGACACTAGAGCACTCCAGGATGATTTGAATAGACTGATGCAATGGTCGGAGAAGTGGCAGATGCAGTTTAATATTGACAAATGCAAAGTTCTAAATGTTGAACAGTTAAATAACCATGCCACATATAAACTAAATAATGTAGATCTTAATACTACTGATTACAAAAAGGATTTAGGAGTTTTGGTTAGCAGTAATCTAAAACCAAGACAACAGTGCATTAGTGTTCGCAATAAAGGTAACAGAATTCTTGGCTTCATATCTAGAAGTATAAATAATAGAAGTCCTCAGGTTGTTCTTCAAATCTATATATCCTTGGATAGGCCTCATTTAGACTATGCTGCTCAGTTCTGGTCACCGTATTACAGAATGGATATTAATGCTCGGGAAAATGTACAGAGGAGGATGACAAAGATGATCCCATGTATCAGAAATCTTCCCTGTGAGGATAGACTGAGGCCCTGAATCTGCACTCTCTCGAAAGGCGTAGAATTAGGGGGGATGTGATCGAGGTGAATAAATGAAAAACAGGAATAAATAAAGGGGATGTAAATAGCATGATGAAAATTTCCAGCCAAGAGTAGTGACGTGTACTTAGCTCAGTGGTGACGTGTACTTAGCTCAGTGGTGACGTGTACTTAGCTCTGTGAAGACCTGTTTGTGTGCTCTCTGTGAATCTGAACCAGGATGCCCTCTCTTGAGCAGCTTTACCAGCAGCTGAGAGAAGAACTCAGAGTTGCTAAACTGGAGATACGGCGATTAACGGAGGAGAACAAGAGGATTCGTAGTAATCCTCCTGTTGTGAGTCCCCAGGTTAAGAGGGGAGCTTGGTCAGTGGTCGGGCAACATGGAACCAAGCTGAAGATTAAGAAAACGGTTGGAGAGGCAGAAACAACGAGAAACCAGAAGACTGCCGTGGAAACTTCCAACTCATTCTCGGTGCTACCTGACGAATGTGAGTGTTCTACTGGGAATGCCACAACGAGCACCAAGGAAGCATTGGCAGACGTGAGTGAGACATCCCTAGAAACCCCAACGAAGACCATCGAGAACGTCATGACGAATTCTACAAGTGGTGTAATGCTACCTGGCGAATTTGAGTCGACTACTCGGAGCATCACTACGGAAGACGCCAAGGAAGGTAAAAACATTGTTGTTGTTGGGGATAGTCAGATTAGGTACATGGATAGGGCATTCTGTTTGAAGGATAGGAGTAGGAGGCAGAGAGTGTGTTTTCCTGGGGCTGGGATGAAGGATATTGTTAGCCGTCTGGATGACATCATGAGAGGTAATGGGAGCAATCCTATTATCTGTCTCAGTGCTGGAGGCAACGATGTTGGCAGACGTAGGAGTGAGGACCTGATTAGCAGGTATAGGTCAGCAATAGAGATAATTAGGAAGAAGGGTGGGAAACCTGTCATATGTGGCATTTTGCCAAGGAGAGGAGTTGGAAATGAATGGTTGTCCAGAGCAATTGGTGTCAATTGCTGGCTGGACAAATACTGTAAGGAAAATGCGGTAACATTCATTGACAACTGGGACCTCTTCTATGGCAGAAATGACATGTATGCCAGGGATGGGGTTCACTTGTCTAGGTGTGGGGTGGGAGCACTGGCCAACGCAGTGGAGGGAGCTGTTAGGTCTTTAAACTAGGAATAGTTAGTGGTATGGGTTTCTGCGGGAAAACTGTGAAGTCTCAGGGTAGTAATATGAGTACTAGGAGAACTAGTAATAGGAAAAATGAGGTGGATATCGGAAGGCCAGTGGCACTAATTGACAAGGACAGTAATAGGTTTAGTGGAATAACAGAAAGGAGCAGGAATGATAAAGAGAAAGGAGGGTCCTTAAGTATATATTACACAAATAGTCGCAGTGCTAGGAATAAGATGGACGAGTTGAGACTAGTTGCTAGTGCAGGTAACATAGATGTATTTGCCATTACTGAGACGTGGTTCAATTCAAAAGGTCGGGACATGCCTGCAGAATGTCACATTCAGGGTTTTAAATTGTTCCAAGTAGATAGAAGTATCGGGAAGGGGGGTGGGGTGGCATTGTATGTCCGAGATCGCTTGAACTGTTGCATAAAAACGGGTATTAAGTCTGAAGTAACACATACAGAGTCTGTTTGGATAGAATTTTCAGAGGGGCATGAAAAATTAATTTTAGGTGTGATATACCGTCCCCCAAATTTAGATAGGGACCAGGGGAGACTACTATGGGAGGAAATTGTTAGGGCCACAAGGCACGATAATGTAGTAATTCTAGGAGACTTTAACTTTAGTCATATTGATTGGAATTTCTTGACTGGGAATTTAGAATCATACGATTTCTTAGAAGTAGTTCAGGATTGTTTTTTGAAGCAGTTTGTGACAGAACCTACAAGGGGAAATAACCTGCTTGACTTAGTTCTGGCAAACAATGAATCCCTTGTTAATAATTTAGAAGTTTCAGAGGAACTGGGTGCTAGCGACCACAAATCAATTACATTTAGAATTGAATGGAAGTATGATAGTAGGGATAACTCAGTAACAGTCCCAGATTTTCGCTTAGCAGATTACGATGGGCTTAGAGAACACCTATCATCTGTTGACTGGGGTAACGAAGAGAGCTATCAATATGACAGTTTTCTGAACACAATACATGCTGCTCAAAGAACGTTTATCCCTTATAAGGAAATTAGATCAAATAGAAATGACCCAAAATGGATGAATAATAGGCTGAAATATCTACTAGGGCATAAGAAAGGAATTTATAGGCGTATCAAAAGAGGCGAGGGTCATCTTATGAATCAGTATATTGACATTAAGAGGGACATTAAAAAGGGGATAAGAAAAGCTAAAAGGGACTATGAAATTAAAGTTGCTAGGGATTCTAAAACTAATCCAAAAAGTTTTTTCCAGGTATATAGAACAAAAGTCAGAGATAAGATAGGTCCCCTTAAAAATAACTATGGGCATCTTACTGACAAAGAGAATGAAATGTGCTCGATTTTAAATAATTATTTTCTCTCGGTTTTTACACAGGAAGACACTAGTAGTGTTCCGGTAATTAATTTTTATAGTGGGCCAGAAGAAGATAAATTATGTAACATCATAGTCACTAGTGAAATGGTTGTGAAGCAGATAGACCGACTGAAGCAAAATAAGTCACCGGGTCCTGATGAGGTTTTTTCAAGGGTTCTTAAGGAATGCAAAATGGAAGTCTGTGAACCATTAACTAATATTTTTAATTTATCTCTTCAAACAGGTGTAGTGTCTGATATGTGGAAGATGGCTAATGTAATTCCTATTTTTAAAACAGGGGACAAGTCGTTACCGTCAAATTACCGCCCAATAAGCCTGACCTCAATTGTAGGCAAGTTGCTAGAGTCAATTATAGCTGAGATTATAAGAAGCCATCTCGATAAGCATAGCTTGATTAATGATACTCAGCATGGATTCACAAGAGGCCGGTCTTGTCTAACTAATTTATTAACTTTCTTCAGTAAAGCTTTTGAGGCTGTTGACCACGATAAAGAATTTGATATTGTTTACTTAGATTTTAGTAAGGCATTTGATAGAGTTCCGCACCAAAGACTGTTGAAGAAAGTAGCAGCTCATGGCATTGGGGGAAGGGTGCTCTCGTGGATCGAGTCATGGCTCACAGACAGGAAGCAGAGAGTGTCCATAAATGGGGTTAAATCAGAGTGGGGATCAGTAACAAGTGGCGTTCCACAGGGATCAGTCTTGGGCCCGTTGTTGTTTATAATATATATCAATGATCTTGATGAAGGAATTGCTAGTGATATGAGCAAATTCGCCGATGACACGAAGATAGGTAGGATAATTGATTCAAACGTAGATGTTAGGGAACTTCAGGAGGATTTAGACAAACTCTACTCTTGGTCAGAAAAGTGGCAGATGCAGTTCAATGTAGATAAATGCAAGGTTCTAAAGCTCGGGAGTGTCCATAACCCTAGCACTTATAAGTTAAATAATGTAGAACTTAGCCATACAGATTGCGAAAAGGACTTGGGGGTTATGGTAAGCAGCAACCTTAAACCAAGACAGCAATGCCTAAGCGTACGTAATAAGGCAAATAGATTACTGGGATTTATATCAAGAAGTGTAAGCAACAGAAGTCCAGAGGTCATACTGCAGCTTTATACATCATTAGTAAGGCCTCACCTAGATTATGCAGCTCAGTTCTGGTCTCCATATTACAGAATGGACATAAATTCGTTAGAAAACATTCAGCGTAGGATGACTAAATTAATACATAGCATTAGAAATCTTCCTTATGAAGAAAGATTGAAGACTCTTAAGTTACATTCACTTGTTAGACGAAGAATGAGGGGAGACCTGATCGAAGTGTATAAGTGGAAGATAGGTATTAATAAAGGGGATATTAACAAGGTCTTGAGGATATCTCTCCAAGAGAGAACCCGCAGTAATGGATTTAAATTAGATAAGTTTAGATTTAGAAAGGACATAGGAAAGTATTGGTTTGGAAATAGGGTAGTTGATGAGTGGAACAGTCTACCTAGTTGGGTTATTGAGGCTAGGACTTTGGGTAGTTTCAAATTTAGGTTGGATAAGTACATGAGTGGGAGGGGTTGGATTTGAGTGGGACTTGCACATCGGAGCTTGTTTCTTGGGTGGCATTGAAAATTGGGTTGGGCAAATGTTTTGTTAGTGGGATGAATTGTAAAGGACCTGCCTAGTATGGGCCAACAGGCCTCCTGCAGTGTTCCTCCTTTCTTATGTTCTTATGTTCTAAAATTTCCAGCCAAGACAGGACTCGCAGCAATGGTTTCAAGTTGGAAAAATTCAGATTCAGGAAGGATATAGGAAAGCACTGGTTTGGTAATAGAGTTGTGGATGAGTGGAACAAACTCCCGAGTACAGTTATTGAGGCTAAAACGTTGTGTAGTTTTAAAAATAGGTTAGATAAATACATGAGTGGGTGTGGGTGGGTGTGAGTTGGACCTGACTAGCTTGTGCTGCTTGGTCTGGTGCAGTGCTCCATCCTGGAGTGGAGGTGACCAGACTGGGTGGGTCATTGGTCTAATCCTGGGGGGACATGGACCGGCTCCGAATGGGTCAGTAGGCCTGTTGCAGTGTTCCTTCTTTCTTTTGTTCTTATGTGTGTGTGTGTGTGTGTACTCACCTATTTGTACTCACCTATTTGTGGTTGCAGGGGTCGAGTCCTAGCTCCTGGCCCCGCCTCTTCACCGGTTGCTACTAGGCCCTCTCTCTCCCCGCTCCTTGAGCTTTATCAAACCTCGTCTTAAAACTGTGTATGGTTCCTGCCTCCACTACGTCATTTTCTAGGCTATTCCACTGCCTTACAACTCTATGACTGAAGAAATACTTCCTACTATCTCTCTGACTCATTTGTGTCTTCAACTTCCAATTGTGGCCTCTTGTTTCTGTGTCCCCTCCCTGGAACATCCTGTCTTTGTCCACCTTGTCAATTCCACGCAGTATTTTATATGTCGTTATCATGTCTCCCCTGACCCTCCTGTCCTCCAGTGTCGTCAGGCCGATTTCCCTTAATCTTTCTTCATAGGACATTCCCCTTAGCTCTGGAACTAACCTTGTCGCAAACCTTTGTACTTTCTCTAGTTTCTTGACGTGCTTTATCAAGTGTGTGTGTGTGTGTATGTGTGTGTGTGTGTGTGTGAGTGTGTGTGTGTGTACTCACCTATTTGTACTCACCTATTTGTGGTTGCAGGGGTCGAGTCACAGCTCCTGGCCCCGCCTCTTCGCTGATTGCTACTAGGTCCTCTCTCTCCCTGCCCCATGAGCTCTATCATACCTCGCCTTAAAACTATGTATGGTTCCTGCCTCCACCACATCACTTTCTAGGCTATTCCATGGCCTGACTACTCTATGACTGAAGAAATACTTCCTAACATCCCTTTGATTCATCTGAGTCTTCAACTTCCAATTGTGACCTCTTGTGTCTGTGTCCCATCTCTGGAACATCCCGTCTTTGTCCACCTCGTCTATTCCGCGCAGTATATTATATGTCGTTATCATGTCTCCCCTGACCCTCCTGGCCTCCAGTGTCGTCAGGCCGATTTCCCTCAACCTTTCTTCATAGGATAGCCAGATTAGGTACATGGATAGGGCATTCTGTTTGAAGGATAGGAGTAGGAGGCAGAGAGTGTGTTTTCCTGGGGCTGGGATGAAGGATATTGTTAGCCGTCTGGATGACATCATGAGAGGTAATGGGAGCAATCCTATTATCTGTCTCAGTGCTGGAGGCAACGATGTTGGCAGACGTAGGAGTGAGGACCTGATTAGCAGGTATAGGTCAGCAATAGAGATAATTAGGAAGAAGGGTGGGAAACCTGTCATATGTGGCATTTTGCCAAGGAGAGGAGTTGGAAATGAATGGTTGTCCAGAGCAATTGGTGTCAATTGCTGGCTGGACAAATACTGTAAGGAAAATGCGGTAACATTCATTGACAACTGGGACCTCTTCTATGGCAGAAATGACATGTATGCCAGGGATGGGGTTCACTTGTCTAGGTGTGGGGTGGGAGCACTGGCCAACGCAGTGGAGGGAGCTGTTAGGTCTTTAAACTAGGAATAGTTAGTGGTATGGGTTTTGGCGGGAAAACTGTGAAGTCGCAGGGTAGTAACATGAGTACTAGGAGAACTAGTAATAGGCAAAATGAGGAGGATATTGGAAAGCCAGTGGCACTAATTGACAATGACAGTAATAGGTTTAGTGGAATAACAGAAAGGAGCAGGAAGGGTAAAGAGATAGGAGGGTCATTAAATATTTATTACACAAATAGTCGCAGTGCTAGGAATAAGATGGACGAGTTGAGACTAGTTGCTAGTGCAGGTAACATAGATGTATTTGCCATTACTGAGACGTGGTTTAATTCAAAAAGTCGGGACATGCCTGCAGAATGTCACATTCAGGGTTTTAAATTGTTCCAAGTAGACAGAAGTATCGGGAAGGGGGGTGGGGTGGCATTGTATGTCCGAGATCGCTTGAACTGTTGCATAAAAACGGGTATTAAGTCTGAAGTAACACATACAGAGTCTGCTTGGATAGAATTTTCAGAGGGACATGAAAAATTAATTTTAGGTGTGATATACCGTCCCCCAAATTTAGATAGGGACCAGGGGAGACTACTATGGGAGGAAATTGTTAGGGCCACAAGGCACGATAATGTAGTAATTCTAGTAGACTTTAACTTTAGTCATATTGATTGGAATTTCTTGACTGGGAATTTAGAATCATACGATTTCTTAGAAGTAGTTCAGGATTGTTTTTTGAAGCAGTTTGTGACAGAACCTACAAGGGGTAATAACCTGCTTGACTTAGTTCTGGCAAACAATGAATCCCTTGTTAATAATTTAGAAGTTTCATAGGAACTGGGTGATAGCGACCACAAATCAATTACATGTAGAATTGAATGGAAGTATGATAGTAGGGATAACTCAGTAACAGTCCCAGATTTTCGCTTAGCAGATTACGATGGGCTTAGAGAACACTTATCATCTGTTGACTGGGGTAACGAAGAGAGCTATCAATATGACAGTTTTCTGAACACAATACATGCTGCTCAAAGAACGTTTATCCCTTATAAGGAAATTAGATCAAATAGAAATGACCCAAAATGGATGAATAATAGGCTGAAATATCTACTAGGGCATAAGAAAGGAATTTATAGGCGTATCAAAAGAGGCGAGGGTCATCTTATGAATCAGTATATTGACATTAAGAGGGACATTAAAAAGGGGATAAGAAAAGCTAAAAGGGACCATGAAATTAAAGTTGCTAGGGATTCTAAAACTAACCCAAAAAGTTTTTTCCAGGTCTATAGAACAAAAGTCAGAGATAAGATAGGTCCCCTTAAAAATAACTATGGGCATCTTACTGACAAAGAGAATGAAATGTGCTCGATTTTAAATAATTATTTTCTCTCGGTTTTTACACAGGAAGACACTAATAATATTCCGGTAATTAATTTTTATAGTGGATCAGAAGAAGATAAATTATGTAACATCACAGTCACTAGTGAAATGGTTGTGAAGCAGATAGACAGACTGAAGCAAAATAAGTCACCGGGTCCTGATGAGGTTTTTTTCAAGGGTTCTAAAGGAATGCAAAATGGAAGTCTGTGAACCATTAACTAATATTTTTAATTTATCTCTTCAAACAGGTGCAGTGTCTGATATGTGGAAGATGGCTAATGTAATTCCTATTTTTAAAACAGGGGACAAGTCGTTACCGTCAAATTACCGCCCAATAAGCCTGACCTCAATTGTAGGCAAATTACTAGAGTCAATTATAGCTGAGATTATAAGAAGCCATCTCGATAAGCACAGCTTGATTAATGATACTCAGCATGGATTCACAAGAGGCCGGTCTTGTCTAACTAATTTATTAACTTTCTTCAGTAAAGCTTTTGAGGCTGTTGACCACGATAAAGAATTTGATATTATTTACTTAGATTTTAGTAAGGCATTTGATAGAGTTCCGCACCAAAGACTGTTGAAGAAAGTAGCAGCTCATGGCATTGGGGGAAGGGTGCTCTCGTGGATCGAATCATGGCTCACAGACAGGAAGCAAAGAGTGTCCATAAATGGGGTTAAATCCGAGTGGGGATCAGTAACAAGTGGCGTTCCACAGGGATCAGTCTTGGGCCCGTTGTTGTTTATAATATATATCAATGATCTTGATGAAGGAATTACTAGTGATATGAGCAAATTCGCCGATGACACGAAGATAGGTAGGATAATTGATTCAAACGTAGATGTTAGGGAACTTCAGGGGGATTTAGACAAACTCTACTCTTGGTCAGAAAAGTGGCAGATGCAGTTCAATGTAGATAAATGCAAGGTTCTGAAGCTCGGGAGTGTCCATAACCCTAGCACTTATAAGTTAAATAATGTAGAACTTAACCATACAGATTGCGAAAAGGACTTGGGGGTTATGGTAAGCAGCAACCTTAAACCAAGACAGCAATGCCTAAGCGTACGTAATAAGGCAAATAGATTACTGGGATTTATATCAAGAAGTGTAAGCAACAGAAGTCCAGAGGTCATACTGCAGCTTTATACATCATTAGTAAGGCCTCACCTAGATTATGCAGCTCAATTCTGGTCTCCATATTACAGAATGGACATAAATTCGTTAGAAAACATTCAGCGTAGGATGACTAAATTAATACATAGCATTAGAAATCTTCCTTATGAAGAAAGATTGAAGACTCTTAAGTTACATTCACTTGTTAGACGAAGAATGAGGGGAGACCTGATCGAAGTGTATAAGTGGAAGATAGGTATTAATAAAGGGGATATTAACAAGGTCTTGAGGATATCTCTCCAAGAGAGAACCCGCAGTAATGGATTTAAATTAGATAAGTTTAGATTTAGAAAGGACATAGGAAAGTATTGGTTTGGAAATAGGGTAGTAGATGAGTGGAACAGTCTACCTAGTTGGGTTATTGAGGCTAGGACTTTGGGTAGTTTCAAATTTAGGTTGGATAAATACATGAGTGGGATGGGTTGGATTTGAGTGGGACTTGCACATCAGAGCTTATTTCTTGGGTAGCATTGAAAATTGGGTAGGTCAAATGTTTGTTAGTGGGATGAATTGTAAAGGACCTGCCTAGTATGGGCCAACAGGCCTGCTGCAGTGTTCCTCCTTTCTTATGTTCTTATGTTCTTATGACAATCCCCGTAGCTCTGGGACTAGTCTTGTTGCAAACCTTTGCACTTTCTCTAATTTCTTGACGTGCTTGACTAGGTGTGGATTCCAAACTGGTGCTGCATACTCCAGTATGGGCCTGACGTAGATGGTGTACAGAGTCTTAAACGAATCCTTACTGAGGTATCGGAACGCTATCCGTAGGTTTGCCAGGCGCCCGTATGCTGCAGCAGTTATCTGATTGATGTGCGCCTCAGGAGATATGCTCGGTGTTATACTCACCCCCAGATCTTTTTCCTTGAGTGAGGTTTGCAGTCTTTGGCCATCTAAACTATATTGTGTCTGCGGTCTTCTTTGCCCTTCCCCAATCTTCATGACTTTGCATTTGGCAGGGTTAAATTCAAGGAGCCAGTTGCTGGACCAGGCTTGTAGCCTGTCCAGATCTCTCGTCCGATTCGATTCTTCTCATTAAGAACATGAGAACATAAGAATGTAGGAACACTGCAGAAGGCCTACTGGCCCATACGAGGCAGGTCCTTATCAAAACGACATCTACCTAAAGCTACTCAAGAAATAACTCCCGTACCCCTTGACACCAATCAAACCCAGCCCCTCCCACTCATATATTTGTCCAGTCTCTTCTTAAAGCTACCCAAGGTCCTAACCTCT